>NC_031967.2:51966830-52266830 GCF_001858045.2 Oreochromis niloticus
GTGGAGCTCCATAAGTGTGGCTCAATTTTGAATACAATTTGGTGCCATTTACAATTAAGAAATACAGATAGATTCTCTTTTTACTCTTAAAGTTAACAAATATGTTTTTTATATTTATCAATATAAAAAAAATAAACATTTATTCTGATTTGATGTTACAATTAAAAAAGTGTTTGTGTTTTTATCTGGTTTCAGCTGTATATTTGATGACGTTGGTGTTTGGCTTGATTGTCAGCATAAAAAGGGAGAGAGAGGAACAGAGAGGGAGAGAGAGGAGCAGAGAGGGAGAGAGAGGAGCAGAGAGAGAGAGGGGAATGAGGACAGAACAGAGATGGAACAAGAGCAGGTGAGACACACATGTTAGTCAAATGGTTGTTTGCCAAAACTCATCAGAACATGTATCTAGTACCTAGTGTATATTTTTAGATACCATTTGTTACTTTTCAAATTCTATATTTATTAAGTTATGCAGGCTTGTTTGCACAACAAGGCTAAATAATTATATAAACTTTTCTGAATCTAAATAGTGGACTTTGGTAGAATAAAAAATAAGTGTAGTGCAGGTCTATGATGATTTTTAGTGCTACTATCATCTAGTTTTGATTCTGGTTCTGTCTTGGTTAAGTCCTAAGTAGTCCTGATGTTGAACTGTTGTAGTCCTGTTTTAATTCCAGATCTGTTCTGGGTCTGGTTGAATTGGGATTTAGTCCTCGTGTCTTGATACAGCCCTGATTTTGTTCTGCCTTGCTGCTTAATTAAAAAACTAGTTTAAGGTGTCCCGCATATGTGATATATATTTTTTTCCTATATTAAGTCATTCTTTTTTGAACAAAACTCAAAACACAGCATAATATATCTTTCAGTCATTTCAAAAGCATCAGCTCTCAGAGCCGTGCTTAGAGAGTGCTTTGTAGTGAATCAGAAGAGTCGACTCCCATTGAGCGAGAGCCGGCTCCTCACTTAATTTCCTTTCGCTGCTCAGCTCTCACACAGTGGCTCAGCTATGCTCCAATCCCTCCATATTGTGGCCAATCACATGCGAGGATATAGGATAATATCGTTATGTGAAAAACAGAGAGGGTGAGAGACGCGACAGTCAAGTGGAGCGTGCGTCTGTCCTCTCAGTAAGTGAGTGAGACAGTAGACAGCGGTGAGGAGTGCATCGCAAAAACACATGAATATGCCTGATACCCATAAACGAAGCAGCATCTGGCTGCAGTTTAAAGACTTTTTTGTGTCGGTCTTGGTCTCGGTCTTGGTCTCATTTGACTTGGTCTTGGTCTTGTCTTGGTCTCGATACCCTCTGGTCTTGATATTGTCTTGGTCTCAGTGGTCTTGACTACAAGTCTACCATTCGGTATCACAGCGAGTCCTGATGGCTGTCACGTAGGAAGGTGCTGTCCCCAGTCTTTGAACGGCGAGATGAGACATGCATCTTTTTTGATGACTAAAATCGACTAAAATCGTTTTAGAAAGTCTGCGTTTTCGAGTGTCCACACTGCTCCATTTTGAAATGTATGCATTTTCGAGAGCATTTCTTAAACGCTGCATTTTTCCTTGAGGAAAACGCCATCTCAGTGTAGACCAAAACGGAGAGAAAACGATGCGTTCTCAAATGAAAACGCATTAGTGTGGACGTAGCCTGAGAGAGGTAGAGAGAAGTGTGATTTTATCGTGGTGGAAGCAAAACAGCAAAAGTAAGAGGGAATTCATGCCGATGTTTCTGTGAAGCGAAATGTGAAGCGTAGTTTGGATCTTCTTTTGCTGCTAGTTCAATCAATTTTGGTTGGAGAGTGATGAAACCTGCAGCTTCAGAATCTAGTGCAAAAAGACGTAAACACAAAGTGCGGACCCACCGACGCATCAGAATCAGCGAGCTGTTGGCTTTGAGCCCCGACAGCGTGTCCACGTGCATACCGTCATGAGAAAGCCGACAACTCACTGATTCTGATGCGTCGGTGGGTCCGCACTTTGTGTTTACGTCTTTGTGCAGAATCCACTTACCTGCTCTCATTTATTGTTTTAGCTGTTTGGTGGTTGTTGAAATTTTGTGAGGTTTAACCTGAAATTCTGGCATTTTGGGTAAAATAAATTTGTATTTATAAATCAATTCAGGATTTTGTTGAATTGATATCACGTTATTCAAGCTAGAATCGATTTTAATCGGAAAATCGATAATCAAACCAACCCCTATATGAGACACTGGAGTTATCCACAATAACTAAAACTAAAAGTGCAACTCTAATCGGGAAAACTGCATCTGCAGTGCTCTCTCTTGACATGAAGCTTTAATTTTTCGTCACCTCTCTTCTTAACCTAGCTAAAGCATACCTCTCCCATGTCTTCATGCAATGCCTTATTCACATTTAACACCATGGTATTAAAAATTTAAAACATATCAGTCACATAAACATGCACACATACAGACCTAGTTCAAATCAGACGTACATTTTAAACTACTGTCAATTTCGAGTCTTCAAGAAATCCAACATCATGTTGTGAGACCTTACAACATTCTCAACTCTGCTCACTCTGAAACCTGGCTGATATTAGGTAAATAACGACAGGACCCAAAAACTAGAGATGGCACGATACCACTTTTTTATGTCCGATACCAATATCAAAAATTTGGATATCTGCCGATATCGATATGAATCCGACATAGTGTATTTTTTAATCAATAAAACTGTTTTTTTAATATCTTGCAGCACTTTTTAAATTTTTCAATATCTTGCTGCGCATTGACAGAGGCGCCCCAGGGCAGCTGTGGCTACAACGTAGCTTGCCATCGCCAGTGTGTGAATGTGTGTGTGAATGGGTGAATGACTGAATGTAGTGTAAAGCGCTTTGGGGTCCTTAGGGACTGAATAAAGCGCTATACAAATGCAGGCCATTTACCATTTTGTATAAGTTCATACTCAAGTTTAAATAAACAACAACACTAAAGCTATTCTGTTATACCTGTATGCAAAAAATACACTGCACCCAAAATATTTCATAGTTCAGCAACACTGATCAATCTAATAAACTTAAACCTGCTCCATCCTCCCTATTCTGGTATTTTAAAGAGTACTTAGCAGAAATATTAAGCAACCTAACTAATAGGGTTGCAAACTCCCAGCAAATAAAATATGGAACCACCCCCCACCCTCCACCTCATGATGCTCAATCGACGTAAGCAACTTTAATTTTAATGCACTTGTAAAAAAAAAGAAATAATGCACAGAAATCAATTATTTTTCTACAATAATTAAATAGATTCAACATCTTTCTTCAACAGAATTGCAGACTGCACAGATGGTACCTTCCCAAAGGAAAAAGTACTATAGCTTACTAGGGCATATATTAGATTTAATAGTTACTATATACAGTAATGGACTTGTATACATTTTACATCAGATTAAAACTTTGGGTGTAAGATTCAGATAATTATTTATTAAAAGCTAGACATTTTAAATGACAATAAGAAAGAAAAGTATGTCTTTGTGCCCCCATTTCCCTGTTCATGCCCTATCGGCCCCGCTGGCTAAACTTTGCTAGATCCGCCCCTGCACAGTTACCAGCCGTCAGCTACGTAGAAAAAGGATCCTGGTGTAGAAAGTAATATTAAATAAATTCTAACAACAGCTTATCAAGGTTAAACGTGCTGCTGTTGTTTAGCCGCTGGTTTCCTCTTTCTGGTGCAAAGTGGGCCAAAAACAAAGAAGAGAGACGGACTCGCGACAGAAAAGCCGATCAGCTGATCATTGATCAGTTTCATGACTGAAGTAGCGGCAGAAGAGGGAGAGAGAGAAAAGAGGCAGTCGCTCCATATATCGGTTGTTAACCTTAATGTGGGAATGCTTTACAAACATTCAGAGATGAACTTACACACTTGCTTTACTTCTCTCTGGGATAACTTCCTCGGAGATGAAATGCCGGTTTGGTAGCGAGGCTCCAAATGCTCAACCAGACAGTCATGTAGTGACAGTGCTTCCCTGATGCCTCCAGCTATCATTGCTGCTCCTGTATGGTCGTCAGGAAATAAGCCTGTCTGCAGACATCAACTGCAGATTGTCCAGTCTCTAATTAAGTGTTAAAGATCCCACAGGGATCACATATCTATTGTTGCATTGTATTATGCTATGATTTCCTCCAATACTTTGGCCCGACAATATAAACAAGCCAACTTGACTTGTGTGAAGTGTTTTCGGCTGGGCATTGTGCATCTTTTGACCAGTGTATTAAACCATATATTTAATGATAAAAGTTATAATGGACGCTATTATTATTATGAGTCTTTATTATATGGCATGTTGCGGGGAAAAGCCCTTTCTTACGTTTGAGTCTGAGGTTTATTTTAAGCACTTTTTTGCTTCTGATTTGTAAACTGTTTGCATACTCTTTCACATGATTCTTGCTTAGGTGGCAGAAGAGGTTTGCTGCATCAATGTCTGTGTTTCATATCGTCATCCGTAGGGATGGGAATCAAGAACCAGTTCTTGTAGAGCACGGGTGTCAAACTCAATTGCACAGGGGGCCAAAACTCAAGGCACATTTTAGGTCGTGGGCCAAACAAGATAAATATTTATTGAACACACTAAAACAATGTTTTTTAAACATAAATATGAATAAAAACAGACAGGAATATTATTCCAGATTAAATAAATGTAAAAAAATAAACTTTAACTTTAAATATTTTGCTCTTCAAAAAAAAATATCCTGTCAAAATTATGCAAGTTAGAAATATGAACATGCTGCCAAAACCCCCAGAAAAAATAAATGAAAGCAAACACAAGGTTGGAGCCGCATGTAGACGGAGCTGGGGCATTGCTTCAGGAATGGAACTAATAAACTGTGCGGGCCATTCAGTGTCGTACTTTCCTATGAGTGTATCATTACACTGCAGCTCCATCTGAATCTGCACAGGTGCAGTTCAGCAAAGTCCGCTGACTTGGTTCAACATTACTTGGCAACAGGGAAAGTGAGGCAGGTTGCACTGGTGCATTTGTGACAGCTTCACTTGAAATGCCTTCACTGCATCATACATGTCCATGAACTGACAGGTTTCCTTGCTGAGCTCAAAAACTCTATTGAGAACTTTTCCCCAACTCAGCCAACGGACCTCTGTATGATAAGAAATGTCAGCAAACTCTGAATCTATTTCCCACATAAAAGACTGAAATTGACGGTGATTTAAACTTTTAGCTCAGATAAAATTTACGGTTTGCGTTACGGTGATCATTACATGCTCCATTTTTAGGACTTTACCACACAGCGTTTCCTGGTGTATGATGCAGTGATATGCTGTTAACTCACCGGTACAGTTCTCCTCCTGCATCTTTACTCGCATCCTGCTGACTAGTCCGCTTTTTTCACCGCACAACACCGGCGCTCCATCTGTTGTAAGTCCAACAAGTTTGTCCCAGGGCAGTTTCATGTCGGTACACTTTGACATACGTTTTAAAAAATGTCTTTTCCTGTCGTTGTCCCGTGCATCCATTTAATGTTCAATATTTCCTCTCCACGGATGAAGATGGTCAGCTGTGCAATGTCCATCATGTCTGTACTTTCATCCACAGCAAGAGAGTATGCAATAAAGTTTTTGCTTCTTTCACACAACTGTGTTCTTAAATCAGTGGCCATCTCACAAACCCGATCAGCAATCGTATTTCTCCTCAGGCTCACATTTGCCAAAATCTGCGTTTTGTCTGGACACAAGACGTCGCACAGCTTCATCATGCAGCTCTTCAGAGTGGTACCGGGCTGATTTGGCTTTCTCCTCTGCTACAATAAAACTTGCTTTCACAGCTTCACTTTGTGATTTTGCTCTGGTGAAACACGTCTGCTGAAATGTCAGATTCTTCTTTAGCTCTTCTACTTTCTGTAGTTTCTGCTCTGCATTTAGGTTTTTCAGCTTATCCTGATGTTTTGTCTCGTAGTGCCGTCTTAAATTAAATTCCTTAATTACAGCCACATTAGCTCCACTAATAAAACACACGGGTTTACCAGCAATGTCTGTAAACATATATTCAGTCTCCCACTGGTGCTGAAAGGCTCCGCTTTCAGAATCAACTTTTCTCTCCACCATTGTGCGCGGCTAGCTTCGCAATAACAGAAGTTTGACTTGATTGACGCGGGAATGTTCCCAGTTAGCCTAGCGTTCAGCAAGGAGGCTGCAGCGCTGCATTATGGGATCTGTAGTTTGTATATTATTAGCGCCTCATATCGCCGGGCCATGCATAACAATAATAATACATCTATATAAAATGATCTCACGGGCCGGATATAAATGTACGCCGGGCTGGATGTGGCCCGCGGGCCTTGACTTTGACACATGTGTTGTAGAGAATCGGTTCCCAGTAGTTCAATTCCTTGAAATGGATAGTCTAATAAAGGTAACAAACTGATAATCAGTCGGGCTGCAGCCTCCATTTCTACTTCTTTATATTTCTAAACTAGAGTCACTGCGTAAATCACTTTGAAGCCTCTTTTTGCTGGTTTTCATCTTTGCATTGTGTTGTTGACTCTGTGTTAATACCTAATACTAAGAGAAATATCACGATCGAGATAATGTTGTCTTCCTCTTAGGTGTAATTAAATATCATACGGCATTACTTTTAAGAAAAGTGTTCTGTGTAATATGTGTAATAACGTTTTAACTTTTTTTTTTGCGTAATGACCCCAACACTGCTCACAAAAAAGAGGGGAAATAACTTCAACATGCACAAACATGCGACCACGCAGCATGTAATTAGTTTGCATGAATGTGATGTCTTTGATAAGCTGTTTAGAGATGGTGGTGACTCTCAAAGTGAAGCCAATGCGAATCGATAAGGGAATCGATAAGGAATCAAATTTATAAATGATATTAATAATGGAATTGGAATCGCTAAATTCTTATCAATTCCCATCTCTAGTCATCCGATATATATATTTTTTTTTTTTAATCGCACAGACCTAAAGAACACACAGGTTTACAGCTGAAAGGTTTCATTTCCTTCCATTTTCCTTTTTTATCAGTTGAGACCTTCTTCTGGTCATCAGTACTTCCTGAGGCAAATGCAACGCATTTTCACTATCAGGTCTTTTTCTTAGTTAGTTATAACGGAAGAAGGCCTCAAGTGTCTCAGAAAAATGGTGAAAACTGTGCCTGTTTAATATCTTGTTTGAATTCTCTTCCACAATGTAGAAGGTAGTTTATAAAAACCCTTGAATGAGTCTGTGTGTTACTCATTCGGCTAATATGTTGTTTTCAAAATAACTGACGATCTTTCCAGACTAATAGAGCAGCAGAGAGGAACTGCAACACACAAACAGAAAATAACAACATGTAAAGAACAAACTAACCTCACAACATTTATCTGCAGCTGGGACTTCCTGTTTGAGACACCTGACTAAAACTGAAACCTCTTTTAGTTTCAAGAGACTTCTGCAGCCCAGCAGCTGCTCACTGACTTTAAATTATACTTGAGAATGTAAGGACAGTGAACATTGTTTCTGAGTCCCCATTTAACCACCCTACCATGTTTTACTAGGGACACTCCCTCTGACTCACTGTTGTTAACGGATAACTTAGCAGGTCGTGAGTCACTTCTTCTTCCCTGTCTGACAGCATGGAATTACCACAGTACCAAAAGACTTTTATTTTCTTTACAGTAAAATCCAACCTCTCAGTAGGCTGTTATTACAATGTAAAGCTTCAAAAGTATCCCTGGCATAGATTTATTTGTAAAATGTGACACAAACAGCTTCTCTCAAGTAGATGCCAAAAAAAGCTAATAAATCTACAAGATATACTTGTGCTCTGCTGTCCAAACGTCTTGAGACATAACTGATTTATTTATATTTGTTGTAATATTTTAAAAGTTCTCCAGCCTGGACTGGATATATTTCAAAGTCCTTTGGACACAGGCTGTTTTAGTCACTAATTTTAACTCCACGTCACTGAAAAGGTAAACAAGTGTGTCTACGAATTAGGGCTGCCACAAACTATTATTTTGATAGTCGACTAGTCAACGATTATTTTTGCGATTAGTTGACTAATCAGATCGTGCATCCATTGGACGTAAAAGTACAGCTTATTGCACCAGCATGCGTCTGCTCTTATATAACTATCATTAGCTTACAGCTTGAAGTGTTTAAGGTATGTGCTAACTAAAAATAAAGACAAGATGATAGTTTATTAAATTTTAATGAAATTTGCAGATTGTTTTGGTGGAGTTTAATAAACTCCTTGCTATCTAAAATATAACAGGACACCAGAGTATATTCTCGAGCATCTCACACTTCTGATAATCAGTTGTCTGCTTGACGTCTATTCAGCTGTGTAAAAACTATAACTTTAATCTCAGCCAAACCGATTTACTCAGGAACAAATAAAACACTGAAAAAAGCCAAACAATAACATTTTTAAGTTATCTATGTGACTTATATATCATGTTTAACCTGAGTAGTGAAAGACGGCGGTGGGTTTGAAAACAATTTGCCACGAGACCGGTGTTCTCACCGGCTAGCTATCGAGCTGGTGGGTAACAGACGTCTCCGAAAACGTCGGAGCGCTTTTGAAAATATGTGGCATCTTGATAAACCAAGCAGATATTTGAAGTTTACACAGCTACATTCTCGCCTGAAAATACGTTAAACATTTATTTTGTGACCCAGAAAGAATAATAAGAGTGATATTAAAACTAACTAGCTGCCGCCATTGTTGGAAATTGAGCAGGGCCGCGCTATGAATTCTGGGATAGGTTGGGCCACGCCGTATACACCCGACCCATCCTTCAAATCTGGGGAAATGAAGGGCGCATTTGTTGGAGTCTTCGAATTTGGACAGTCTTCGTCGTGTCACTGTAACGTAATCGGCCTACAAATGCGGGCACAGGAGGATGCGGTTCCTGAATTTGGACACAGCTACGATACTGGACACTGGTCCTTCTTCTTCTTCGGGGTTTAACGGCAGCTGGCATCCTTGCACATGCAGTGCTGCCATCTTCTGTTTCAGTCTCTTATTACACTCTTAAGTCCTACTACTTATTCCTGCCTCTTTTGGGATCTTACAAAGCTTCAAACGACGCGTTGACTATTAAATTAGTCGTCGATGATTTTGATAGTCTACGTAATCGTGACTAGTCGACCAATCGTGGCAGCCCTACTACGAATAGCAGATAACTTAATTTGATCTTAAAAATTCCAAAGGTAACACAGATTAACAGGCATAAAATAATGTTTCTGTACCAATCAATGTGCTTCCTAGAGTGCTACTAGCCAAAAACTTAAAGTCTTAGCATGCTGTGCACTGTGTCTGAGGAAACTAGACAAGTGGAAGATAAAGTGGAATAAAATAGTTTTTCATTAAGGCCTGTCATTACAAAAATGGAAAAAGATCCAGCAAAGACCTGACACAGGACCTGAGAGATGCATCTGGCCCTTTAGTTGATCCATCGACTGTTCACTCAGTAATGGTCTCAGTGGAAGTCACTCTTAAGGAAGAGTAGAGTAAAGGTTAAGGTATGCTAAACTACCCAAGAACTTGACAAGTTGAAAGTTGGTGAAAACAGCTCTGATGGAGTGATAAATCCAAATATTTGGTTCAAATCTTTGTCAGTAGGTAGGGAGAAGTTCAAGTGTGAGCCACAATAGTGAATGTCTGCAGCATGTGTACAACATGTCTGAGGAACTGTCATAGTTTCAGCCAGTGGTGTTTAGATCTTGTCAAAATTGATGGAATTATGAACACAAAATAGTAGCATCAGATTTTGATCCATCAAGCAATACAAGATAGAAAGTTTCATTTTTCAGCATAAAAATTATCCCAACACACAATCAGTGCAGTAAAATCAAATAGAAAAATACACAATGAAGCACTACCAAGAATAGACTGGCCTCTCGCAAAGACTTCAAAATTTTTGAAGCATGGTGGGATTATGTTGACAGAGAACAGAACGAAAGTCTGACTACTTCACAGGATGTTGTCTGACTCGAACGTCAAGGAAGGTGGTAGGGAAGCAGACTATGCAGACATTTCAGGTTTCCAAAGGTGAGCAATTTATTTACAGTGAACTTAATTTAATGTAACTTAACAAAACTTCCCCCCAAATAAACTCTATTAACAACACTCAACATAACATGGCTCTGGTAACACAGCTCACCTCTCCTCTCCTGCATCTGGTACAGACTGGCTTTAAATAGGGCCATCAATTTCCCTCCAATTGCCCAGCCAGTACCACTCACTCAAACTGAAGGATCTAAAACTCTACACAGATGATTTAAAAACACAAAACCTCTTCACACTTCTAATATGCACATTTACACAACTAAATGGCAGTATTAACAAAAAGAAAACCATTCAACAAATTCCTTTAAACCTTAACACAAACAAAAGGAAGCATCTCTATGGAAAAAGAAACCCCTCCACTTGGTTTGACCTGCTGATGTCATGTTTGACATCATCAGGATTTTAAAATGAGGAAATGCCAGGCGGGCGTTTCCCCACACCTGACCCTCATGAAGACTGAAAAGACAAACAAAGTAAGTATGAACAAATGACTTAATCTGTAACATAATAAAATATAAAGAAACATAACTAAGTATTTGTCTTAATTTGCAGAATGTTTGATTTGCCGGCAACAGAACGCTTACACAAACAAACCCGGGATAGTGAGTGAAGCAATGTTACTTGACAAATAGCAAATCATAGCAAATACATAGAAACAGAATAATGTGTACAATGTGCAAAAAAAGGTAAACACATATGGGACAAATGAGAGCATTGCAACTGCTCCTCCACTTTGTCACACATCCAAACAAGAGCTTTGAATGTCCTTCAATAAGTTTGGGGAACTATTCCTGAAAACTCCTTAACCCTCTGGAATCTGGGGTATAATTGGCCGATTTTTTACTTATCTTGCCTTGTTTGGTATCATTCTGTCCAGCACAACCTTACATGTCTGAATTTAGAGATGTTTTTTTCACTTTGACATACTGTATTAACACAACTGACCAAAAATCATACACACACAAAAAATATTTTTTTTACTTTGAAAATCACAAACATGTTTTACGAATTGTTTTCATAACTTGAAATACAAAATTGTCAATTTCAAAAACTTATGCACATATTTTGCAAACAACAAACTTATACATAATTATTTACATGCATATAAATGCAGCCAATGCCATTTCTTGCACAACTATCGAAACTACTTACAGAACAATCAGGTGTCACATTAAAATGCCACAAAAATTATTTGTGCAATTCCAAAAAAAATTGTTCCTGTCCACCACAAGACGAAGGAGCACATCACAGACCTGATTCAATTTTTTGATGGGTTGGTGCACTTTCTCACCAATAAGGAAGGGGGTGGGGGTCTTGTTTGTTTTTTTTTCCTTGTCCTTTAAAAATCGCATTTTTAATGACTATACCTTCCGTAAACTTGACAACAGTATTCAGGAAAAAACATGGTGTAAATTCTTTATCATAACTCTGGTTTTACTTGGTCGATCAACACAATTCAAACACTGTTATACAGTTTAAAGTCCCCACTTTCAAACAAAATGGAACAGACACTAAGAATCTTTCTGCTATATCATAAATCGGTGATGTGATTTGCATGTGCCAGCACCGAAGTTGACTACAAAGGGTTAAAGAAATTACAGAAAAGCTACAGGAGTTCAAGCTGCGTTGAAGATAAAGGTGCTCATATCAAATATTGACCATCAAGCTGGTTATATTTGTACAAACTCTGCATGCAACATGTTTATACATGTTTCGAGATTACTGCACTTATACCCATTGTCATCAAGACTTTTGCACAGTACTGCATATAGATTTCAAAATCAAACAAATGCAGTGGAAAACTGAAATCACTGCCTCCAGTCAGGTGATTGTTAGAAATCTCAGGTGTTCTGATAATATACCTAGCTAAAGGTTTGCACAGAAATAGATGATAAACAGAATATGTTTAGGGAACTAACTGAGATAAAATATAAAGAGATAACTGCCAACTTATAAATTTTAAACAAAAACAAGGTTAATAAAATTTTGAACACGCACGTGCATCCCACTTATTACTGTCAAGGTCGCAAGTCTATCGCAGGGCTAACACATAGAGTAGGAGTAGCCGGAGAGAACACGAAAACTCCACACAGAAAGGCCAGAAAAACCTGAAATTGAACTCAAGACCTTCTTCCTGTGAGGGAACAGTGGTAACCACCATGCTGCCTTTGAACAAGCACATTACACCAGAAATGTCACATTATGCAGATTAATAACAAGCTACATTTCCTACCAGTGGCTTGAACGAGACATACATTTTGGCAGATTTGGACTTCCATACATTGCGCCTGTTTTACCGGTGAAAACGGCTCGCTGTGATTTGCAAGTCATGTAATGAAGCGGGTTTTTTGTTTGTTTGTTTGTTTGTTTTACTCGTCCTAGAAATGTGTCACGGCGACGAAGGTGTCTGGTCCAGTTTTCAGAGGTAATTATTCAGACAAAACCTCAATCGATCTCAGACCCTGCCTTTAATGAGCAATACCCTTCACAAACTTTCCCACAGACCCAAAAACAGAACGGCAAGTAAATAAACTCCGTTTCTTGAGCTCACACCAGAAACACTGCACAGCCTCAGAGGGCCGGCCGTTACAGCCACAGCGAACTAGCTGGACGGAACCAGTTATTAGGGGGACGAAGACTCCCTGTAAGTAAGCACAAATTACTAAATATACGGTTTTTAGGAGTCCACAACCTGGAGGCAGTTTCCTAAAGCCGATGCGATTATAAAACAAACAGGGATTAAACATAAAATGATTTTTTTTTTTTTTAATCCCTTACATGGTCCAGTCGGCGGGCAGAACTGAGTCACTCCAGACTTGTCAGCAGCGTTTTCGTTAAAACACTGTCCGACTGAAAAAGCCAGGAGCCTAAAATGGCTGCTGTGAGGCGACAAATTTACCCAGAAACACCGAAAATAGTCGGCGTGCTACTCCAGAAATATGAGTCGTACTTACAGCCAAGATGCGACGACGTCTTTCCTGTTCACGACCACAGTGACTCGATTCTTTCTCTTCCTCCTCCCTCTGTCTCTCTCTCTGCATGGGCCTGTAGACCGCTTTCTCACCACCAAGGAGGCGCACTCATAAAAAAGTCGCCCCGAGTATGTGTGGAGAGGCTTAATAAACCTATAAAACATTTTTAACCTAAGGTTTCAGTTCTTCAAGCCTGAGGTACATTTAAAGTTATTCTAAGTGTTTTTAAGCTTAAAAAAAAACAAAAAACAAAAAAAAACACCTGACTCCTTAATAAACAGCCTGAGGATAAAGTCAGTCTGAGCTCGGCAGCAGCTTTCCACCCTCTAACGTTTCACCTGACCTGTTTACACATTTCACTACACCTCTGGGAGTGTTCTCACCCTGAGCGTATTCGGCTAGGCTCGATCCCCTTGGACCAACAAGTCCTTTAAACGAAAGGACAAAAGGCACAGAACAATACAAACACACAACTGGGGAGACATAAAAATGACATAACCAACACAAGTTGCTATAAAATAACATTATAACAACCACAAAGTGAAGTAAAGTTTCTACAAAAAAACACAAAGGCTGCAGATAGAAATAAAGAAGTAAAATAAGTACAAACAAGAGTTAAATAACCATAATGAGGCCAAAATACTACCACAGCACACCAATAAGGGACGAGAAAGAAACATAAAATTACCACAAAAAAAAAACAAAAAACTGGTAAATTATCATTGGGAATCACTGGTTAAACAAGGACAAACGTGTTGTAATTTGAACCATCAAATACCCCCCTAAGTTCCATGGACTTGTAATTGTTTTTCTTGTTGAGCATAAAATTAAATGTAATGTTTTATGTCTGTGTACAAAACATTACAGCTGGTTATGGGTGAGTTGCATGCATTATGTTTATTTAAAATATTCTATAACCATTTAGGTGGCTATTCGCCATAGTGTTGGTGTAAATCAGCTGTTTATTCAGATAAGTGATGCAACGATCCAGATCCACTCTATCAGGGCAAACAAGACAACCACTGCTTGCCCAGTAAATCAGTGGTCCCCAACCCCCGGGCCACGGACCAGTACCCGTCAGTGAGTCGTTTGGTACCGGGCCGCGAGAGTTGAGGCCCGGGTGTGAAATTTATGTTTTTCGGGGGTTTTTATCATTATCTCGATTTCCCATGTTGTAGTTGTGTGTCTTATTTTGAAAGAAATATTACGCGTTACCATAGCAACCAGAGAGCACTAAGGGGCAGAGAGGAGGATGTTGCTGGCGCATTTCAGGAGGACGCTGGTAATGAAGTTATGCAATTACACAGTGAATTTGCGTTTATTATTATATTTACAAAATACCACTTGGCCGTATCATTTTATTTTGTTGTATTTATCCGCGACACTTTAAAGGCCAGTCCGTGAAAATATTGTCTGACGTTAAACTGGTCCTTGGCGCAAAAAAGGTTGGGGACCGCAGCACTAAATGATATTTTAGTAACAACCAGTTGCTCTAGCAGGTAGCACCACTTTTGGTTTGGTAGAGGTTTTACACTTGATGCCATGTTGCAACTCCAAAAGCATTTGTTTCTTCTCATCATAGAATCGGACTGGGAATATTTCATTTGTTAGGCAAACATGTAAACCCTTATATGATGTCAGTTTTTAAAGATAAAAAGACACATTAAAACCGAAGTGAAAGCAAGCTTTTTCCCTGCAATTTAAACAGGGTTCTGTCCCATAAGCTTTTTTCATTGTGTGTTTACATCATCTTTTAAATTACTGGCATTGCAGTTGACTATTGTCTCTGGAAACAAGATTAACCGTGCTTGCTGATTCCACTGAAATCCGTACTGCATGTTGATTTATTTGGCGTCTCTGTGTTCCGTCAACAATGGCTTTAGGAAGCCAAGAAGAAAGCTGCTTTTTCTGGTTGGTTGCACATTGTGGATAAACCTCTGGTCTTTGACATGAGCTTGATAGGAAACCAGAGTACTAGACAAGCTGCTGCTGGCTGCTCAGCTACTCAGTCATCGAGCGCACGCACCTGCAAGATGACTCTATTGTAGGATAACTTGGACAGACAAGGCAAGTCGGGCTCAAATGTCTAAAAGCGCTGGTGAAATGACCAGGGTTGGTACTGGCCCACTGATGGGAGGCTGTTGTTTGTCTGTGTCCTTCATAATTTTCAGATATTTTCTGTTTTTATATCAAACCTACGCTGCATTGCAATGTTGATATATAAATGGAACTTCAGTATAACCCCAGTTCCAACACAGTTGGAATTTTGTGTACAATGCAAATAAAAACAGAAAATTATGAAACCTTTATATGAGCTTATTAATATAATTATTAAACTCTTATTTTATTTGACTAGAACATTGAAACCATATTAGATGTTTAAGAAGAAAAATATTAGCTAATTTTGAATTTGATGGCAGCAACACATCTACAAAAAAGTTGGGAAAGAGGCAACAAAATGTTAAAAAACTAAGTGGTACTAAAAAGAAACAGCTGGAGCAGCAATTTGCAAATTACTAGGTTAACTGGGAAGAGGTTAATAACATGTTTGTTTACAAAAATCATCTACAGTACATTATGTCTTCCCACCTCTAGAAAACATTCATTCATTGCAGCAGCTGCTGTTCTTGTTTCCCAGAGATGCTGCCATCAAATTCAAAATTAGCACTTATATATTTGGTGTGTTTTATGTGTTCTAGTGTGAATATAATATGAATTTATGAGATTTGTAAAGCATTACATTCTGTTTTTTAATTTACATTTTACACAGTGTCCCAACTTTTTCAGATTGTTTAATACATACATACAGCTTCAGTCCATAAGAAGTTACATCTCAGCTGAATCACTCATATATGTCTAACAAAAGTCCAGTTAAATGTCTGGAAGTGAGAGTTAACTTGATACTGATTGATTTTTGTTGTTGTTGCTGTTTGGGGGGGGTTATGAAAAGTGGAAATGGAGGTGTTCTCAGAAACCATTCTACTTTGGTAAATCGTCCTACCCATATTATAATTTGACGGTGACTTCTGACTAAACCTAATCATAACCCTCATCATAACCACAACCATAACAAATATTAACAATGGGTTAAAAAAATAAGTAAATTTGGGTTTTCTGTTGTGCACATGCGCAGCGTATGCGCAGAAACAACGGGTTCGATGTTTTGTGAGGTAGGATGGATTCCCACAACACCGGAAAGCATCAGGCGATCAAACATAACATGATCTCAGGAAATCACAGAAACGAAATGATTCACTCACTGTAAATTTAACCAGTGCCATATTGTAGTGCCATTATTCTTGGCCCTCGTGTCTGCTTGTTGCAGTTACAGATGTCATCCTAAGGGTGGAGCCATTGTTCTGTCACTTTAACTTCCAACGGTGAGTCACAGCATTACATTCAGCCTTCATAACTGAATGTTATAAAGGCTGAATGTGAGGCTGAATGCACAGCAATGCAACACAACTAATTACTGGAGCTATTTTTTTTTTTTTATACAAATGTGTTAAAAGGGTTGTCTTTATGGCCTGTCAAAGGCCACAAATAAAACACAATTTTCTTGTTGAGAGTCATCTGGTAGAAGTACAGAGGACAGAAAAAATGTAGCACTCTTCATGTTCTTTCCAGCTCGGAAAGTTTCCTTGAACTTTTCCAGACTTCACAGGGCAGAGGTCCTTGTGATAACACAACCTGATCACAATTAAGCTGCTGCTTAACCTCTCAGCTCCCTCTTCGATGCTGTCCAGCTCCCTCACCTCAAACACAGAATATTTCCTGTAGTAAGGTGTCTGAAGCTACTACTTCCTCCTGTGTGCTACATCAGAGAGAGAACAACAGTGGAAAATATTCTGACCTGATTCTGCTTCTACCCACAGTTCATTTGTAAAACCATCAAACTCTTTCTGAATAAAGCTCCGAATTAAACAAGTCCTTACTGAGTCCTCCTCAGCTCAGTAAAAGCCTCATCTCACTGTTCCTGTGTGGTCAGTTTCACGTTCCTCAGACAGACATTGATTCTTTCTTTTCCTCTTCACTCTGAATCTGTCAGTCTTATCCTCTTCTGTGTTAGTGTATATGTTGCATGAATGCTCACTTGTCACTTCATAAGTATGACATTACTGAGCTGGAAATCTTTAAAGAATCTTTTAACCATGTGGATGGAAACTTTCTGTCTTGTGAACAGAAAGATGGGTAGAAGGGTCTTTGACGATTTTAGATTCCTTTTTAGAAAAACAAAAAAGTAGTTGCTCTGAAACCTTTAATTTTTCATGATAATCTGCTGCTCTGAATCTTTTTTCATTCATCTACCTACTGCTGGTTTTGTAGCTGAAATAGCCCAATAGTGCTTAGTGTATAGTTACTATGTCCAAAAACTAACTAAACAGTTTTATTAAGAACTTGATCATTGGACTATTCGTCACTCCAGTGCCATTTCCTTATGCTTCTAAATCTGGCTCCCCCTTTGAAGCGGGGGAGTTAAGCATATGGCCTCGAGACCAGGATCGATCCAGCAAGATACCATAAACTCATCGCAGGTGTTTACTGCCAACTTTCGAGGTTTTTGTTCCTGCTGGTTATCGCCTGGATCATGAAGACTTCCCCCAGGAAGAGGACTGGGATCCAGTGGACACTTTGGATGACCTAGACTTTCCTGATCATCTTGCATTGTTTGGAATTAACATCAAAAGACCAAGAACTCAAAGAACCTGGACGGTGAACCTCTAGAACAGGCAGAGTCCTTCATGCACCTTGGCAATTTGACAGATAAGCACATTTAAACAGATACAGATGTGATAATCAGAGTCAGCAAGGCCCAGATGAGGAAAACATCTGCCAACACACCAAACTGCATCAATACTGCTGACATGGAGACCTACAAAACCCTGAACCAGTGGCTGTGCCAAATCTTTCCACCCCAAAAAACTCAGCAACAGGAGGCAGAGCAATGGATAAAAATAGTCTGAGAAGAAGGTGAGGATGGCTTTGATACTCCACGAGAAAGCCAAAAACACAGGACAGTCCCTCACCTGAAACCCACGAGAAAAAAGAAAGTGGAGACAACCATGAAACACTTTAGGTCCAGTTGAGACCTTGTTCCAGACGTCAAAGTGACAGGACTGGGATGGGGACAGACAGTGAATAAAAGATAGACAGAGCTGGTGGGCAGTTGTCAATGGTCCTTGTTCCAGGAAGGACAAAGGGGCTAAACTAACCTAAAGTGTTTACCAAGGTCATGTCTTGGGAGAGAAAATGAGCAGAAGGCTTAATTTTTCCCCTGCTGATCAATATAAGGAATACAAGAGTACATAAGACTCTTCTGCACTGGCTTCACTTTTGCTGGTCTTTATTCTCAGTTATGTTACCTGATCCTCCCGCTGTCAGTGAACCTCCAGCTCCCTGTCCTTTCTTATGTAGTCTGCATTTTTTTGTTTCCCATGAGGTCTGTTAGACTAATGTATCTCACATACAGCTGCATGTTAAGACATAAATGTGTGGTACTGACAGCATCTTATTATTGTGGATTGGTTTATTTACTGTAGACTAACTGACATTTGAGTAAGGGAATGTGTGAGTGTAATACATTCTTCACTGATCCTGTAGGTGTCTGTTAATCTGACGATTACAGCGTTCGATCTTATCAACACTATAAATACACACGCACGCAGGTGTCGTCACTTTGTAGGTGTGGAAAGGTTAAATGTCTCTGAGAAAGGTCATGAAGATGGAGAGATATGTAAAAGGTGTGTATGTGTGTTCATGCATGTGTGTGTGTGTAGGAGATGTGTAAGAAGATGTGTTATTCCTATAAAATGTTAATTACTACTGAAGACAAGCCTTTTGGTGACTTTATCGCCAGATTTAAGTTTAATGGCCTTACAGTGAATAGAATCACTGGGCTCAAGAGTGCGAGCAGGTCAGTCTTTTCTGCCATTTCAATGATATATCAAAACGAGAGCTCAGATATTATCAGATTACAAAGAAGGGGACGCTACAACATCTTAAAAAGTTTTGACTTTTTAATCTTTGAAAAAATCTCTTTGATCACTTTGTTTCCTGGTTTGACTTGTCCTCCTCCTTTTTCTTTCTGAGTGGTAAAACTTATAATTCAGAAGAATCCTGCAGAGTCCAGCAGCAGCCTCCACAACAGCCTGTGGGGATGTCACATCCGATGCGACAACCATAAACCAAGGTTATAAGTTGAGACTGTGTCTGTCCAGGATAGGCAGGAACCCAAAGACAATACATCAAAATTAAGTAAATAAAAACATGTCCTGGTGACTTAATGAGAACCAGTTGGAGTTTTACATCATCAGAGTGACAGCATTTTGTTAAAGCTTCAACATTCAAGGGTTGGTTTGGTTGAAAGTACTTCCTGTGACATTTATTTTACATTTTTTATTAAAAACTCTTTCAAAATGACCTAACGCTATAAAAGCTGCTACTTCATGTCATCTTTGTATTGTGCTGAAGAGACATCAAGCAGCTTTCGGATTGCTATAACAACCCCATGTATATTAGGTAGTGCTCGATTGTAATGGAGAACAATCAAAAAAAAAATGTCTCTTCAGAAAATTGGTCTAAAAAACTGCCTCCTGGTGGTTAAAGGTTTTTTTTTAATTCTGCATAATAATGACCAAATAAGTATCTTTAATCTTGGATTAATGTAACTGAATGACCTCACAAAGAGAGTACAGCAGTGACTGTGGCAGAGAAACTTTTTGTTTTGCCAGAATATGAGATCTTCACAGAGTTCAGGGAGGTTTTGAGGCAGGCTTTGGGTGGTGGTGAAGATTAACCAGATTACTGGGAAAGTACAGCTGTAGTGTTGAGGGAAACTGTTTGGCGTATCCTCTGGACAAAAGAAAGAGGACAAGGAGGCTTGGTGGTGGAATGGCAAAATACTCAGAGGAAGAGGTTAGCAGAGGCTAGGTGTACAGCAAACAGAGGTGGCAAAAGGAAAAGCTGGACAATAAGGACACCAAAGAAGGATCAAGATGGAAAGGATGTGCAGCAGGTCAGGGTGGTTAAATATAGAGATGAAAATCTACTAATGAGCACACAGAGAGTGTCGAGAAGAAACTATTTTTAGACTATTCTGCTCTCATGAACCGCTCACCTACACTATTAATCTTCATTAGCTATTACCACCATTAACTGCAGGTGTCACTAAACCAGCACTAAGATCACTGAGATCATCAGCACTACCACTTCAAGGAATTTCACATGTAACTGAGTAAGAAGGATAGCCTGATCCATAGCCCCATCCATCAGAACAAATGGATCTGAGGTTTGATTCAAACATCTGCTGAAAACACCTTTTAGGAGGACAGCTTTTTTTGTTGTATTTGTTTTAATATTTTATTCTGTTTTCAATATATATCATTTCATATGGTTGTGTGTGTGTGTGTGTGTGTGTGTGTGTGTGTGTGTACTTTTTGAGGTTTTTTCAGGTTTCCCAGTAAAACTGATGCTTTTTAATGTGACTTTTGTATGGCAAAATCAATAAGCCACTATACGGAACTTTACAGCTACAGTTCCTCCGTCTTCACCCACCTGCAGGTGCAGGTGAGAGGGTGGGGGTATCGATGCGAGCGCTGCAGGGGCGGGTTAGGGCTCCGCGTGACCAGGGATGTGGGAGGACCGGATTTGTATAAAATGGATCAGGGTCCGTGTTCCTCTCACCTGTGCTCACATCACCCAAGGACAGGACTGAAGCAAATGCTCGTCTTCTTATTCTTATTCTCGTGCGCACCTGGGAGTCGGCTTAATTCAAGAAACAAGGGGAAACGTGAAATTTAAACCAGCAGCAGCAAACTGGACAGAACTCCCATCTTTAAGAGAATTGACAGTTGAAAAGTAAGTGCTTTTTCTTACTGGTTTAAATAGAAAACATTTAGACCGCTACTGTTTCTTGTGTATTCTTGTAAAGATAATAAAGTTCGTATGTTTAAGAATTGATGGCAATAATGGCGTGTCAGCGCATGACGTGCATATTAGCTTGTTTTATTCACAGTTTCTAATGTAATCTTGTTCGCAGTCATGAGCCGCCGGTTGGTGCTGCTGGTGAGTTTCGGGATCGCGCTTTTGGCATGTTCCCGCTGCGGGCAGGCTCGCGTCGGTCTGAATTCCGTCAGTACGGAGATCCTCGGGGACGGGGACGCTCTGCCGATGAACAGGAGCGCGTGGGAGCCGAAAGCGGACCTGACGGTGAGTGTGTTACCACCCTGCGTGTCTCAGCCTGAGGGCATTCACATAAGTCTCATCAAGTATGTGGCTTTAAGTCAATCAAAGCACAAATTTGCGTCTCGCATAATTTAAAGTTCCACTTAATGGGAACTTTATTAACAAGTAGGCAAATGAGTCAAAAATGTATTTTTATTATACAGTGTATTGTAAACTTTATTGACCAAACTATTACAATGTCACAAAACTCATTAAAACTTTATTGGCGTTTAAACTTTAATTGTATCAAAAACGTTAGTTGACTCTTTCCTACTCCATGTTAAGAGTTTGTGAAGAGTTATATGGAGAGGGTTGTTCTTCCTTTTGTACAAGTTCATGTACAAAAGGAAGAAAAAAAAACACTTTTGGCCATTTTCATTGTTATTGTCACATAATAAAAAGGTGACAGATAAAGGCTGGTTATTTAAATAAATAAAACCATGCATACATATTGAGGAATGTTTATTTGCAGTGTTGTAATGTTGCAAAAGCTTTATTGACTTTTATCATGATGGGGGAACACTGTTTCTACCATGTTTCTCATCTTTAATGACAGGACAGTTTATGTTTTAAACTTTACTGGCAACATTGTTATGTTTGCATAATTTTGGCAAAAAAATTACTTTTGTCCTTTTAAATCTTCATTTTGTAGCATTTCTAAACATTATTGGTTACATTGCTTCAGTTGGCAGAACTGTTTGGACATTTTGGTCTTCATTTGCTGTTTCAAACGTTTGATTGGTGGGATTGTTACAATGTTACACATTTTTATTCCCTTTCAAACTACATGTACCATCTGAGGTACCTGTCACATATAATATTTACTTATAATATTTCTACAGCGTTTCTAAACTTTACCATCAGGATCATCACATTGTTTCAAAAACTTTACTGTACTGATATTTTAACTTAATCGACACAACTATTAAAATTTCACAAAACTTTACTGGCTTTTTTTTATAAGCAGGATAGTGTTTCTGGTGCATTTTTCAGCTGTATTGATGCTTTAAGCTTTAATGATAAAAACTATGATGATATTTTAAAATTTCTTTGGCTTTCAACTTTTCATCTGGAAGGATTGTAAAATGTTACTGAGGTTTATGAACTGATCTGTTATGTCCTAATGTGCAGTTTTAAGTTGTAGTGTTGAGGTGTACTTTACAAAAGTGCTACAAAAGTAAAAGTTGGTGATTGCTTCTGCGTTTGATCTTTCCAGAGTCTATGATGTCGCCTATGTAAACCGATGAGTCGATGATTTTTTTTAAAAAAAAATTTTTTTGGTGATCCATTCAAAAACAGAGGAAAACTAGCTAGAAATGCATAGGAGGATTTCAGACCAATCACAATATTTGAAGGTTGTGTTTATTTTACATGTAGTTACATTTTTAGGGAGGTCTGCAGTTAAGACCAACCTATGGTGTAGATTTAGGACAGAAGTATAAATCTCACATAAAGTGGTTCAGGGCAACTGTCCTTGCAAGTCAGAGTAGTTTAAGCCTTCCATTTGTTATTTTATGCATGTTGTCACTAATGGGAAAAGCTCATCTTAAATTACCAACAGGAAACCAGATGCACTTGTTACTCTGTAATAACGTTTGTATGTCTGTCTCCAGGTCTACCAGTGCATGAGTGACCTGGAGTGCAGAGAGGGGAACTACTGCCACACCTCCTCAAGACGCCCTGCCCACTCCCACTGCAAGACTTGCCGCAGAAGGAAGAGGCCCTGCCTCAGGGACACAATGTGTTGCCCCGCCAACCGCTGCAGCAACAGTTAAGATGCTTCTCTACAGAAAACTTCAGTTTAACATTAATGACAATAAAGAATTTATAATCAAAATTTTATCAAGTGTATTATCTCTATGTTCTTCCTCCGGCAGATATTTGTGTTCCTGATGTGGACGGCTTTGTGTCTGAGAGGAATCCAAACACCGATGGAGCTCTAAGTCCGCTAACCAAAAAGAAAGGAAGGAAGAAGGAAGCCAAAGGATCCCCTGGCAGAAGTGAGATCAGTGTTATAAACCTGTAGTATGTCTCCCGCTGCCGCCTTCATGTTTCTCTAAGTGTTTGTGTGTTTGTTTCAGATCAGGTCGGAAATCCTTGCTTGCGCTCATCTGATTGCTTGGACGGTCTGTGTTGTGCCCGTCACTTTTGGACTCGCATCTGCAAGCCCATGCTACGTGAAGGACAGGTTTGCACGCGACACCGACGCAAAGGGAACCATGGTCTAGAGCTGTTCCAGCGCTGTCCCTGTGGAGACGGACTCATCTGCCGGACACTGCGAGAACCTGGTACCCAGCTAGCTGCAGTGTCAGGGTTCAACTTCTCGGCAACCTCATCTCGCTACTCCTCGGGACTGTCTTCAGGTTCTCCATCATCAGCAGTGTCCAAGGCAAGGCTTCACGTGTGTCACCGAACTAAATGAAGTGGACTAATGAGTTGCTCTTTTTACCAATGACTGACCTCAGAGACAGAAAATGAAAGACCTCTGGAATGAAGGGAGGGGTGAATAACATAAGTGGTTATATGCATGACAACACCTTCGCCCCGTCCCCCACTTACAGTGTCCCTGAATGCTAATGCTAATTAGCTTCCTGCCAGGCTACATTGACAGACAAACTCAGCAGGAAGTGAAACTCTTTGTGGTGCAGATCTTGTTTCCTCATTTGTGTCTAGACAAGCAGAAACCACTTTGAAATCCAGTTTGACCCCATTTACACCACCAGGAAAAGAACCAGTGTTTGATTCCTAATGCATATCTGCTGCAACTGCCTCCAGCACATTTATTCATGTGCTGAGATTTTGAAGAAACCTGCACTGAAAAGGTCTTGTTTTCTTATTCCCAAAACAAAAATAAAAACATTAAAGAGAAAAAATAATTATCAAAATAAACCTGTATTAACTAAAACTTGGAAGTAAAACCAAGAAACTCAAACTGAACTCAATCTTCAAACACTTCTCCACTCTTTAAACTGGAAAAGAAAAAGGAAAATAAGTTGTTCCATATGTTAAACTTTTCGACTGAAGCATTCAAGAGGTGCAAATATTACTCTAACTCACTGGACTACAGAGACCCAAGAGCTAATTTCACATCAAGAAATACACTTGTAGCTATATAAGGTTCAAATAAAATGCCCAGAACAATGCCTCAAATATGTAAACTATCTCTTTTGTCGAACTCAGAGGCATCTCGAAAAAATTTATGTACTGAATTCATGTAAATGCTGGAGCAACAAAATATACCAAATTTAATATTTTGTTAAGGACAATTTATAGTAATAAATCAAGGAGCCAAAATTTAAAAAAAAAAATGTCCACAGCTTTAAGGTCTGAGGCCTGTCCAGAGGAATTGCTTTCCTGGAAACGGTGCCTGTATATTTTTAAGTTAATGTTGGTGTAAATATTTATCAGATTTCATTGGTTGTAGCACTCTGCTGCTTTTTATTCCAGCAATTTTAAGGGAATGTTTCTGTAACATAAAACTATTTGTTAAACAAAGGGGAATATAGTCAAATTCCTTAATTTTTACTTTTTTAAAAATTGAAATATAAGCTATATAGCTTACAGTATGTCATGAAAGAAAGTGTAACATCTGATAACAACCCACAAGCCTTAAACTGTAATTTCCAATCATAATCAGTTTTTTTCTCTGTTTTATTATAGTTAGGATACTTCTGAGGTGGCCATTTGTATTGGATTTGTTATTGTTTGCTAGCAGTTATCTTGTAGCAAGTGGTAGCCTAGCTAGCTAATGTCATAATGAATGTAGGTTGTAACTGCGATTGTTGTTCTGAATTTGTTTTTTGTGTATCTGAACTACAAAATCGGCTTGAGTAAAGGCAGTTTTGTATGTTAATCTTAGACGTTTTAAATTTTTGTGGCTTTGCATAGAGATAATACTGCAATTTGGTTAAAAGTAGCATTTAGCATACTTTAGACAGAAAATCTATCAAATTAAGAGTCCTGTTCATAATTTAGAGAAATTAAAGTTTTTAAGTGGAAAGGAGACCATTTAGAAGGGTGCACAGACTCTCTGGTCACTTGAAAAATACAATGCAGTGAGATTTAATATGAGCACACACAACTTTAGTGGTTAAATAACATCCTTCTCATGCTTGAATATCTGTTACAGAGTATCCTGCATCTGCTCAGACCACATGCTTATTTAATGTTTTTCCACCTAGCCGATGGGTACTGATAACACAAGCTAAAGTGGGAGAGGAATCATCCCCAAAGGCCTGTAAAGAAAGAGGGAAGTGAGGTCTGATTTTAAAAAATGTTTTAAAGGTCTGCAAGTATAAAACTACAATTTGGAGGCATGTGGGTATGACCATGTAAGGATTTTTTTTGTTTTTTTGTTTCCTGAAACCTTCACATTGATTGTGATCTCTTGAAAGCCTGGGCAGCACAGCAGAAAAGAACATGTGTTGGCTTCATTGTGGCTGGTAGCTGCTGGGCATAGCTGTTCTCGCTCTGTGTATGGTTGTCATAAAGATAACACACACACAGTGTTTTCCATACCACCCCCCGGCTGTGTTTCCCAGCTTCCCTGTTCACGTATGTTCTGCGTGGGTTATTTATCTGCATGAGCGTCACGTTCCATCTGTGTCTCCCCATTTCCTTCCTAAGTTTTCCTTGTTGCTCTCATGCTAACCTGATTCTCAGCTCAAACTTTCTGCTCACTGACCGTTGGCCTGATATTACGTTTTAAGCTAGTTGTGAGAAAACAAAATCAACTAGTGAGCCATTAACATTTGTATAATGTATGCTTTTACAAGCATGTGTGCATGTTGGAAATCAAAGTAAATAATACTGACATCTTTGTGAGGATCATCAGTATTAACACTGTCAAAAACACAAAGTATGATGAGATGCAAAGGACCCAAGATAATTTTTAATTTGACTGAAAGTTCTGAAAGAAATGATTTTTTAAACACAGCACAGAAGTGTGTTAGGCCTACTGTCAAGGTAACATGGTGGTCCAGCCCAGTTATGTGCAGAACAGCACTGTCTTTGAGTTTTTTTGGGGAGGGGGGGTTGATAACAAAAGATCTGCAGATGAAGAGGATGTACCTGAGTGTAGTGGGCAATGATATGGATTTGTACTATTGTAAATGAATGAAATCAATGAAGAAGCAGAACAAGAGGATATCAATAATAAAATCCATCCTGTCAAGGACAAAGCTCTAAAAGTTGTAGATTTTTATTGAGTAAGAAGTGTATTTTAATCTCTCCATCCTGAGGGGAAACCTCAGGGCTTAAAAAAGAAGTTGACATAGAAGTGACACAACTTCAGTTCCTCCAATGACCACTTGAGGCTGACTCCAACAGTCAGCTAATCCCCACAGAATCCAATGTTAAAATAAAGTGTTTATGGTTTTGGCCTAGATATCTAATGTACCTCTTCATAATAACCTTCTGACCAGGGGGTGATTTCTTTGTTATTATAGCTTAATTTTAAAAACTGTATTAGGGTTTATACTTTGCATTATTATGGGCATGGTCTCAATGATGTAGACCACATCTAGTCTGCTATATGTACAGTTAAGCCCATAATTATTCATACCCCTGCCAAATATTGACTTAAAGTTACTTTTGTTCAATATGCAAGTTCTTTTTTGAGCAGAAATGACACAGGTGTCTCCCTAAAGATAATAAGACGATGTACAAGAGGCATCATTGTGGAAAAAAATATTTCTCAGGTTTTATTTATATTTTAGCAAAAAGTATCATGTCCAGAATTATTCATACCCTTCTCAATAATCAATAGAAAAAAGCCTTTATTGGCTATTACAGCAATCAAACGCTTCCTATAATTGCAGACCAGCTTTCTGCATGTCTCCACAGGCATTTTTGCCCATTCATCTTTAGCAATGAGCTCCAAATCTTTCAGGTTGCAGGGTCTTCTTGCCATCACCCTGATCTTTAGCTCCCTCCACAGATTCTCAATTGGATTCAAGTCAGGACTCTGGCTAGGCCACTGCAAAACGTTACTGGTGTTGTCTGCTAACCATTTCTTCACCACGTTTGCTGTATGTTTTGGGTTATTGTCGTGCTAAAATGTCCACTGGTTCCCAAGGCCAAGTTTTTCTGCAGACTGCCTGATGTTGTTGTTGAGAATCTTCATGTATTGCTCTTTTTTCATGGTGCTGTTTACTGTGATTAGGTTCCCTGGTCCATTGGCTAAAAAACACCCCCAAAGCATTAGGTTCCCACCACCATGTTTGACAGTGGGGATGGTGTTCTTTGGGTTGAAGGCTTCTCCATTTTTATGCCAAATGATCACAATGATGCCAACATCATTGTGACCAAATAATTCAATTTTTGTTTCATCTGACCATAACACTAAAGACCAGAAACCTTCTTCTTTGTCCAGATGAGCATTTGCAAAGGCCAAATGAGCTTTTGCATGCCTTAGAAGTGCCTGGAGAAGTGGTGTTTTCCTTGGTCTGCATCCGTGGAACCCAACAGTGTCCGTTGGACTGTCTGGCTTGAGACATTGCCACCAGCAGAGCCCAGATTCACCAGAATGGCCTTGGTGGTGATCCTTGGATTCTTTTTCACCTCTCTCACTATTCTCCTGGCCAGCACAGGTGTCACTTTTGGCTTCCGACAACGTCCTCTGAGATTTTCCACAGTGCGGAACATCTTGTATTTTTTAATAATACTTTGCACTGTGGCCACTGGAACTTGAAAACATTTGGATATGGCCTTGTAGCCCATTCCTCACTTGTGAGCAGCCACAATGCACAGCTGCAGGTCCTCACTGAGTTCCTTTGTCTTAGCCATGACTGTCCACAGACCACCTGCAGAGAGCTGCTGTTTTTCACCTGTTGAGTTGATCAAAACAGCTATTTCCAATTAATCAGGGTAATTGGGATGCTTTAGAACAGCTTTGACTATTTGGAATGGTATGGAACTTTGGATTTTCCCAGAGACTGTGACAGTTTGTAAAGGGTATGAATAATTCTGGACATGATACCTTTTGCTCAAATGTAAATAAAAGCTGAGAAATATTTTTTTTCCACAATGATGCGTCTTGTACATCATCTTATTATCTTTTGTGAGACGCCTGTGTCATTTCCAGTCAAAAACTAACTTGCTAGTTGAATAAAAGTAACTTTAAGTCAAAATTTGCCAGGGGTATGAATAATTTTGGGCTTAACTGTATATGTCTGGACCAAACCGGTAAACATCCCCTTTCTTTTAGTGTACTGAAATGTAGCTACACATTTAATAAACAAATTAGCTTAACGTAAGACAAAGAAGCATAACTGCAACAATATATCTCAGTTTTTCTACATGACAATGAAATGCAGCTGCAATAAATGAAAGAAATCTATCAGTATGACTCTTTGGGCTTAAAGTGTAATGAGTACGTGTTTAAAATTACAAAACTATAATTTAATTTTTTAGTGTCATATTAGGCTGCAGCTTTATCAGTAAGAAAAGTTGTAAATCGTGTCAAAAATACAATGAAAAGTTCAAAATATATCTCCTCTTTCACATTTTCGAAGGTCATCCAAAGGGCCGGATTGGAGTGCTTGCCACGTCACTTCTGGCCCCCAGGTCTTATGTTTCACACCCCTGGTGTAAGGGCTCACTGTTGAATATTTCTGTATTTTCCCCAAAATAATACTGCAAACCCTCATACTGATAAATAAAAAGGTGACAGTAATATTTTTTCATGATGTCAAATTGTATACAGGACTGTTTGTTTTAAATTGGCAGTAACACTGTGAATTTAATGTTTTAAATTAGTTTTTTAAATTAATTTTGTGTCAGTTTTGGTTTTATTTAAACACATAACAAACGATATATAAAATACATGTATCGAATTGCAGCAGTATACTGTACATTGCATTATAATGTAATATAGTACTTACAGTGTACAATATTGTGGTACTTTTTTTAATGGTTAAATACTGTAAATCTGTAAATCTATACAGTAACTATATGGAGTTTTACTGTCATTCCAATTACAGTAAATAAATTGTAAATCAGTAATGAATGAGTGATATAATATCAATGAGCTGCAGTCTGTCATAAAATTTTTTTTTTTTTTCATTTTACTTTATCAGGAAAAACTAAGAGTAGATGGTTACTCTGAAAGTTTGACATTAAAACCTGCTTTATTACTTGCAGGTATCAATTCTGTTTACCTGTTGGTTTTAGTTGATGCAAGATGACAGAAGATTTAATGACAACAGGTAACAAGAGGAACATCAGTGTCAGGAACTGCACGGATGTTTGTTGCTTTTATGACCCAATAAAATTGCAGAGTGAGGCACAGAAAGGACCAGCTGGTTATAGTTTAACCAGTAACCACTCCCGTAAATACACATTCAACCTCCTATATCAAGCATATCCAGTCCTTGAAAAATTTACCTCTCCTGATAAAGTAAAGCAGGTAAGACTCACTTTTATTAACTACAGTTTCAAAGCCTTAAGGTTAAATAAAATATTGTTGTTTATGGCCCTAGGAGACCTGTTTCTTAAAGGTTGATTAGTGTAAGGAGTTGGGTTTTTTTGTGGGGGGTTTTTACATTTGGAATAAAATAACGTGTTAATAAAACTTTGACTAATGAATTTTATATCTCCACGTGTTTGTCCTTCTACCTCTGTTGGATGCAATCTGGAGTAGAACTTTAATAAAGTGTCAGTATCTATTTTTACTACAGACTGGGATAAGTGTTGATGTTTATTTACTACTTAAGTTTTTAGTCCTGATCTTAGTTGAGTATGGACAGGTGCAAAACTGGAATGAAAGCCAGAAATATTAATATACTTATATTAAACTTAATGTATATGTTGTTATGTTGAAACAATCTGGCCTATTATATTGATATTAAGTAGGAAAAAAAGTTTAAAAAAATATTTTTAATGTATTTTTATGCTTTTATTTGTTTGTGTTGTATAACAAAGCTCTCACCCTTCCTTTAACCTTTGTGTGTCACATTTCACACCATAAAATTAAACAAAAAGCTTAAAATCTGTGGATTTAATACCTGATTTGTGCATGAAGTTGTGAAGCATTTCTATCAAATCCCACAGTATCACATTTACTGAGAAAAGTCTTTAAAAATAAAGAATAATCAGTGTTAAACAATGTGCGAGTTTTATATTAAATACTGTGAGAAGTGTATTCAGAAGACTTTTTTGTTTTCTCAGATGGATCTCAAAGCTGAACACGGTCAACCTGGAAACAGCCTCTTTGATTTCCTCAGCAGGTGGGTTCATCACCATGGTGATGGCAATAGGGACGTGCTGGTCTTGAACGTGCTATTGCTAGGCGGCCATCAGAGTGGGAGGAGCTCTGTGGGGAATGCTCTTCTTGGTCAGTCCTTCTACAGAACATTTTTTTATACATTTTCTTTTATGTCTCTTTTGATGATGTATCCATAAAAACATGTAAAAAATTGCCATATAGTCACCCATTGGTGTCTGGACTACTTTGAAGTTTGGCCACACCCATGCTTGTTTTTTGAGCTCCAATGTCCTGTACAGGTACAATGCAAAGAACCAGAAACCTGATAAGTATTGTTAAATAACAGACTGGTATAACAGAACTGAAGCACAAACTCCTTCAATGGGCTTTGCCACACAAGAAAGCTAAGGATGTTCTAGTTCAGACAATTCAGTGCCACCTGTTTCAGAATCAACGCTTAATGTCCACATTTGTACTTAATTTTTTTAAGCCCTAAAAGTTGGCTTTAAGAAATATCATGAACATAAGATATGTAAAATTATGGACAAGCTCTATATAGAATCACATTTCTCCTTATAGCACATACAAAATAATAAATAAATTGATTCATGTAAAATCACTAAATGTGATTTGTTAAGGATAAAAAAAATTTACTACAGATGTCTGCATCTGACAGGTGGACACGAATTCAAAACAGGAAGAAGCATCTCTGGTGTGACCACTGAGTGTCGCCTCCTCTGGCGCACTTTCCCACGCTTTTTCAGAAGACAGGGGGCGGAGACTGACCTAATGCTGAGAATTATTGACACGCCTCCTGGAGTGCCTGACCCACAGAGCATCCACCGGCTCTGCCCTCAAGGCGTGCATGTGCTCGGCATCGTATTGAGAGCCGACCTGCCGCACGAAGATGCGCGCCTGCAACAGCATGCAGAGGTACCGCACTCTGTGACTCGGACATCAGGCCCCTGAGTCGTGGTCATCTTGTGTTATTTTTAACAGCATTCTCTCCATCTTTAACTGTGTGTGTTTTCTGTGTTTGTATTTTGGCATTCAGAAGCTCCTCGGTCCGGAATGGCGTCAGCATGCCATAGTTATCCTCACACATGCTGACCACCTGAGAGAGACGGGGTTTCAGCCTTCGGCCTACCTCGCCCAGCCCTCTACTCGCTGGCTCAGAGATCTGGCTGGGGAGATAGGGGGCGGGGTCTGGTTCCTAGATAACACCAGTGATTGGCCATCTGTCAGAGGGCGAATGCTCAGAGACCAAATTCTTTGCCTGTCAGCCAAGAACCATCACAGCGCTCTGACCGTCAGGACAGTGACCTCCGTTTGACGCCATGTGGGGCTTTTTAAATCTTTGAATCTCATGTCGGCTTCTTATGACAAAGTTATTTGTGGAACAAGATCCTATATTTCTTTCTGATGACTGCTTTATTATTCGCTTAAAGTGTTTGGTATTGCTTTAACTGCTTTGTGTTTGAACAGAGACCACTGACACCACACAGTGACAAGTTTTTTAAACTCTTCATTAACAAAACACCTGAGGAGACAGATGCCTGATCACAGTAAGCATGTACCGCAGCGCTGCACAAGATTTTTCTCAAGTACACAAATTTCTATCTGATGATGCAGTTGGTGAGGGAGGGGGCCCGGCACAGCCCCTTGCCCTTCACCTCAAAGCTACATCCTTTGTAATTAGCCACGCCCCTGCCATCAACCTGCAGGTCCGGCTGGAGAAGCTCCCAAACCTTCTCCTTGGACTGCAGCTCCCTGTCTGGCTCACCTGAACACAGGAAGAGAGAGACAGTGAAGGAAAGTGAAAAAAAAAGTTTTTGTGGTGAGGATACAAAACAAGGACTCTGTCTACTACTTTTAAAAAACAAGTTTTAAAACATTTTAAAAAGAAATGTATTTTATTCACTGGCACAAAAAACTATGGCTTCTTGCATCAACTATGAAGGTTTTAACTGATAATGACATGACTGGATTTCTTCTAGTCCTGAAAATTATCATTACTGTGTTAATGATTATTAATAAGATGCAAATCTCTGTCGTTGTTACACCAGAGCCCAAGAAGCATATATTGCATCTATATTGTTTGGTTTATAACATGTATTAGAAATTTGCATCAAGATGAATTACAGTACAAGTTTTACGTCTTCAGTCATTCACGATGAGTCAAATGATTTGATTTTTCTTTTATTCACATAAGGAATAAAGTGAAAAAAGGTCATGTCAAACAGTGTTGGAAGAGCAGACATCCTAATTGTTTCTAGCTCTCCAGATACTTTACTATAAATCTCTATTATTATATTCTCTATTTCTGTCAGACACAAGCTACTTTAACTCCTTTCTCTTTAAGCCCACTTTCAAATGATTGATCAAATTCTTCGCTAAGGGGCAGTTTCCAGTGATTTTTTCAGTCATACTTGTTATTGCTTCGCATTTTTGGGTCAGAAAAGTATAGAAAGTTGTGGACTTTTACATTGGTGTTTACTTAATTTTGAACATTTTTAGACAATAACTTTTTAAAATCATATGATGGAGGTCATTTGCTAATTAGAAGGTCAGTGGTTAGCTCCCTGGCTCCTTTTTTACATGTCAAAGTATTCTTGAACATGATATTGAAGCCTGCTATATCCACCAGAGTATGAATGTTGGGTTAAGCAGAAAAAATGTGTTCATATCAATATATGTCCGAATGAGGCTTGTCATAAGAAAGCACTATATACAGTAAGTACCTCCTGCTTTACCCTCAATGGACATTATGAAAAAAAGTAAGTCTAATTTAATAACAAATTAATAAATTTCTGCAACATTTTCTTTTTTTCACTCATGTTTCAGAAGATGGTATCAGAATCTTTTGTCAGTTTACGCTTTTAAAAACTGTTGGCAGAGAAATAAATTTCCCTGTGTCCATTTAATTTGAGTTACAATCACACTGATAAACTGCTTTTAAAAATCTGTTTAACTCAGTCGCTGTGTTCATATATTTTAATGCTACAGTGTTACCAGGGTAGTTGAGAAAAGTGACCCTGTCTCCTGGGGTGGAGCCTGTGGGCGGAACTAACAGTTCAACACAGTCATCAGAGGTGCAGCAGCAGAGGAGGCGGGCCTGGGAGACCACGCCCTTCAGCTTACAGGCCTTGACGTTGCATAGCAACACAGCTAAAGAGCCCTGAAGCTGCAGAGAGAAAGAAATTATTTTGTTTTGTAAGCATTAAATAAAAGTTATTTAGTAGAAAAGTCAAAAATACTCGAAATGCTAAGCAGTATATGTTAAGGGCAAATTATACATTTATCATTTTTTATTAACTAATAATATTTTTTTTTTAAAAACAGTGTTAATTAAGAATAATAAATGTCATAAATATTACTACTGGAAAAAAATGTCAGTATTCTGACAAAAAATGTTAAATCATAACAGTAATATTGTCATTAGTATTGTATTTGCATTTAGTATACAGCATATAGCCTATTTAAAGCAATAACAAGGTGGATGATAGTTTTCAGTATAAAGTCACATTACCTCCTCAGGAATTATTTCCTGTCCCACCTTGCTAACCACCGTCCGGGGACCGTTTTCTCCCACGTCCACCTCCTGCACAATCATGGCTTCAGCCAGCGGGTGGAGGCGGACGCTAAGGATTCGTCCCACCCTCAGGTCAAGTCGTGACACGTCAACCTGTGACTCCACCCCCAGGGAAAGAAGGTCTGAGGTTGAACGAGCTGAGGAGACAAAGAGAGTCAGTAATTGTATTTATATTTTTGGCTTTCTCATTTTATTGGACTCTTTCACACTACTCTCACCTTTCCTCTCTGCTTTCCTCCTCCTACTGTGTTTGTCTCTCCGCTCGTGTGAGGAGGAGGAGGAAGAAGGAAGAGGATTGACTGGAAAAGCAGCTGTTGCACCAGCAGGTGAAGATGGTTGATTGGCAGCCATGGTGGAGGTCAGGTTAGGGGTCTGAGGAGGCGGAGCCGTAGAGAGCAAACTTTTGGCTGAAAGAAAGACGTGGCAGCGCCTCATCAGCAAATAAATCCACAAAATCAGTGGCTACACTTATCTTGTGGATAAAACCCAAGGATTCTGACTTGATAACATTTTTTCTATCAACTTAAAGTAAATGTTTCCCTCTGGAAGAGAGGGAAAAAATCAGACATAGCTGTCTGCGTCTTTCTGAGAGACTCTGTTTGTACAGTTTGGTCCATAAATATTTGGACAAAGACTACTTTCTTTTCTAAGTTTGGTTCTGTACATTACTACATTGAATTTTAAATGAAACAACTCAGATGCAGTTGAAGTGCAGACTTTCAGCTTTAATTCAGTGGGTTAAACAAAAGGATTGCATAAAACTATGAGGAACTAAAGTATTTTTTAACACAATTCCTTCATTTCAAGGGCTCAGAATAAATTGGAGAAATTAAATAAATAAAAATAAAATGTTCATTTCTAGTACTTGGGTGAAAACCCTTTGCTGGCAATGACAGCCCTAAGTCTTGAAATTATGGACATCACCAAATGTTGCATTTCCTACTTTTTAGTGCTCTGCCAGGCCTTCACTGCAGCAGCTTTCAGTTGCTGTTTGTCTGTGGGCCTCTCTGTCCGAAGTTTAGTCTTCAACAAGTGAAATGCTCAGTTGGGTTAAGATTGGGCAACTGAATTGGCCATTCAAGAATATTCCACCTCTTTGCTTTAATAAACTCCTGGGTTGCTTTGGCTGTATGTTTTGGGGTCATTGTCCATCTGTATTATGAAACACCGCCCAATCAATTTAACTGCATTTAGCTGGATTTAAGCAGTATGTCTCTGAACACCTCAGAATTCATTCGGCTCAATCTGTCCTGTGTCACATCATCAATAAACACTTGTGTCCCGGTGCCACTGGGATGAATGCACACCCAAGCCATGGGCCACACCAAGTATTGTAGCAATTTCTCAGATTTTTTGTGTGGATGCTGATTAAGCATCCACACTATTGAGTTCCTGTTTCTCTTTATACTTTATTCTTATTCTTCAAGTTGCTTCCATACGTTTTTTGGACTTTAACTACTTCCACAATTTGTGCTATTTTCACCATTCAAATTTAACAATATTCTGCTATTTCTGGAGATGGGTGCTATGACTTTTGGTAGTTATGACTATTATACTTTTTAAAATATTAAGCTTTTTATACAATTTTTTTGTCCCATTGAAATGAATGGGAAATTTCCAAAATTCTGCTAAAACTTGCTTGCTTTTGAAACGTCACTACTTCGTCATAGTTTCAGGTAGAACAACCATTCAAACTTTAAAATGTTCTCAAAGTATTGGGCTATTCATGTATGATTCAGCTTTTTCATATCTGTTACTGTTTTAATCTTGTCCCTCTTTAAGTTTTCAGTTTCATCTTCATGATTTTTTCAGAAAATACATGCATTGTTATGGTTGCTATGCAGTTGGCTTTGAGTGGCAACTGGTCCTTTCTGAATCTTTTCTTCATGTCCGAACAACTTCTTACTACTTGCTCAATTTTCACTTAACCCCCACAAGTTATACATCAAAACGTAAGTATTTTTGCTGGCTTTCAGGAAATGTCACTATCATTGTCATGGGAGTTACAGATATTTGGCAAATCGTCTCAGAGCAACACAAAGTCTGAAAACTCTCAATAGAAACTCAATGGAGAGAGGTTGTATAAAATCACTGCTGGATTTCTCTAATGAGAGGCATTTTCGAATCGTCATATCTCCTTAACGAAACGAAGTTAAGGCATGAAGCTTGTGCCAATATATCTTCAGACACTCCTGACGCTCACAATTCAAGAATTTTTTAATCACCTACTATCGTTTGGCTATGAATTACATTTGTTTGAGGGCAGGAAATTCGTCCCTTGCTCAGATTTCTTCAGATTTCAAACTCTGGAAATGAGGCACTTTTTCCTCTCGTCATATCTTTTTGATGGATTTCCACAGAGACCTGAAAATTTCCATGATTGTTCACCAAAGCCTGCTGTCTCTTACGGTGAAAGAATGATATTGATGCTCCAAATAGATATAGAGTTACAAAACGTTGTTTGAGGGCAAGTCAAGGCAGTTTTCGCTTCTCCTCTACTCAGTTATGGTACATTAGAAGTCATATATCTTTAATAATTCATATTTTAATGATAAATTGTCAACACTTGAAGATTCTCCCATCTCTTCTGAACAAAATGGTCTAAGAATGACAGTTCTAGCCCCTACGGTTAGGAAATTATGGCCATTTGTTTGAGGGGAATCCTCAATATGAGAAATAGACTGCAAAAAGCCGGTCTCTCACTGTACTGTGTGTGTGTAAAAGGCTGCACTAGGTGCACCTGTTTTGGCGGGAAACTACACAGCCTCTCTGATTGGTGGATTCAAATTGGGCAGCTTCAGGCTGTTTGACTGACCTAGAAACATACAGGAAACACTGTAAGTACAGCCCGTGTTTGTTCACTTGCTGCTGCTGCTGCTGCTGCTGCTGTGTGTGTGCGTGTGTGTGTGTGTGTGTGTGTGTGTGTGTGTGTGTGTGTGACAAAGAGAGAGAGAGAGCCTTTTTAAGGGAGCATCTCATTGTAGGATTCAAATTGAATATATTTAGAGTGGTTGACTGGATTAGATCCTGTGTGTGTGTGTATGTCCCTCTGTGCATGTGTGTTTCCATATGTGTCCATATTTGTGATTGTGTGTATCTGCAGGCTGTTATTTCTTTTTCTTTCTTTTTTTTTTGGCCAATTTTTTACCATTGAACAAGTACATTTGAGGGACCCTTACTGTGTTCAGCATTTTTTCAGCTGTCCATTTTGCGTTTCCAATTTTTCTATTTAAGTTATTACTATTCTGCTAAATCATATTTCTGCTAATTTTCAGTATTTGTGCTAAATACAGTATTTCTGCTAAATCATACTATTTCTGCTATTTTATAAGATTTGTGCTAAATATAGTATTTCTGCTAAAACATAGTATTTCTACTAAATGTAGTATTTCTGCTTAATCATAGTATTTCTATATATTTCTGCCACCTCCCAAGGCAGCCAATCCTCTGTGAGGACTGTAACATTCAGATTTACATATCAGGGCCTGCATGGCTTCCAACCAGCCAATCGTCTGTGAGAGCTGGTACACTCAAATTTGCCTGTTGGGGCCTTCACGATTTCTAAGCCAGCCAATCATCTACGTCATATCTCTAATGATTCATATTTTTAATGTAAATAGTCAACACTTGAAGATTCCCCCTTCTCTTCTGAACAAAACGGTCTAAGAATAACCGTTCTAGACCCTACGGTTAGGAAATTATGGCCATTTGTTTGAGGGGAATCCTCAATATGAGAAATAGACTGCAAAAAGCTGGTCTCTCTCTGTGCCTGTGTGTGTGTAAAAGGCTGCATCAGTAGCAGCTTTTTAGGCGGGAAACAGGCAACCTCTCTGATTGGTGGATTCCAATTGAGCAGCTCCCGGCTGTTTGACTGAGCTAGAAACATGCTGTTAACAGCCCCTCTTCACTTGCTGCTGCTGCTGTGTGTGTGTGAGTGTGTGAAAGAGAGAGAGAGAGAGAGAGAGAGAGAGAGAGACCGACCCTTTTTATGGCAGCATCTCATTGTTGGATAAAAATATAATATATTCAGACTGGTTGACCGGCATAGACCCTGTGTGTGTCTCTCTCTCTGTGCATTTGTGTGTCCATATGTCCATATTTGATTTTGTATGTATCTGTTGGCTGTTCTTTCTTGGGTTTTTTAAAATTTATTTTTATTTCTTTAGTTTCTTTTCACAGGTGAACAACAATTAGTTTTGAGGGAACTTAACCATGTTCCGTATTTTCTTTCAGCTGGTCATTTTACTTTTCCAATATTTCCACTTAAGTTATTACTGTTCTGCTCAATCATAGTATTCGTTCTAAATCATTGTTATTAAGCTATATCATAGTATTTCTGCCAAACGATAGTATTTGTGCTAAAACATAGTATTTGTGCAAAATTAAAGTATTCATGGTACATCACAGTGTCTCTGCTAAATCACAATATTTCTGCTGTGTCGTAATATTTTTCTAAATCATAAAATTTCTGTAATGTTTAAGTATTTTTGGCTAAATATATTATTTCTATTATCTTATACTATTTCTCCTAAATTCTTGTATTTCTGAGAAGTTATCATGTTTCTGCTAAATTCTGCTATGTTATTGTGTTTCTGCCAAGTATCATGTTTCCTCTAAGATACTGCAGTTCTGCTAAGTAATTACATTTTTGCAAAGTTCTTATGTTTCGGCAAAGTTTTTACAATTTCAGCTTTTTCAGCTTTTTCAGCTAGTTTCAGCAGACGGCTTCAGCTTTACAGCATCCACACAGCATTTTCGCAGGAAATGCAAATTTTTCTAGTTTTTTCTGTCTTTACAGCTTAAAGAAGCTTGTTTCACTGCATGGAGAGCTTCTTTGACCTCATGTTGTCTGTTCACAGCAAAATCTTCTAAATGTAAGCAACACACCTGAAATCCACTCCAGGCCTTTTATGTGCTTAATTGGGTATGACATGACAAAGGAATTTCACTAATCACACTATTCCACCAGTATCACCAGGATGGTAAAAGCAGCACTGAGCAGCACTGGTACATGCAATTATTATCTGAATCATTTGCACTATGACCTGCTCTTTCTGCTGTCTGCACTATACCCTTTTGTGCAAAATCACAGAATAGGTACAGATTCTGTACTCTTATATATTGCAGTATTTTTATTTTCTTGATATGTCGGTTGTATTCTTGCATTCTGCATCATGCATTATTCTATATTTTTGGATGTCCTTTGTCATATATGTGACCACACCAAGACAAATTCCTAACAACTGTGTTGTGGGAATGGCTACAATAAGCATGGACCTATGCCTGACTTCAGCCTTAATGTTTCCACTTAAGTATGACAAAAGACTGCAAAGACAGTGGTATGGTGGCCCAGTGGTGAGGCGTTGGTCTTGAAAACTGAAAATCATGGCTTCAACCCCCATCCCTGCCTTTTGAATCTGTTTCCAAAGGAAGTGTCTTGTATTGTTAGTGTTGGATTTAATGTTGAAATTTGACTTGTCGTACTGATGTATCCTATACAACCTAATCCAACTTTCTTTTCTTCTTGAGTGGGGTTTTCTGGTATGGGCAAAATAAAGGTTTTTGGACTTTTTTTTGTCTTTGACATCTGATTTTCCAAAGTCATTGCAACCAAAGTATGCAGAGGACCATCTCTGAATGGAAAACAAATCAAAGCTAGAACCAGATGGGCTTCAGCAGCAGAAGAACCTGAAGTTCCACCACTCAGGCAAAATGGTAGAATTCTCAAAATAATGGAGAGAACAGTGATTTCAAAAGAAAGGAATGTCTGTATGTGTTTGCTGTTCTAATATGTATTAATTTCTGCTGCAGCAATCAGGTAATAGGGTCAAAGTTGGTGTAAACAATGCATTCTTTCATTGAGGTGTGGTAGCCAAGTGGTAAGGCATTGGTGTCTTATACCAAGTAGCATGGGTTCAGTCCCCCTCCATGCCTTTAGTGCTTCCTTGAGATGTTGCGTGCTGCATACCTCTAGACGTGTCACATCATGGGGTATTACTTAAGTCAGTAACGATGCTAGTCTTCATTGTTTTATGAGATTATTTGGTTTCTTAGCTTTGCTGCAAACAAAAGCCTTTATTAGCCATCACCAAAGTTTAAAGTCACTTGCTGATGTTCAGAGACTACTGTCTCTGTGTTGCGTAAAGTTGTCTTATAGTTAGAATTCTTGGGGAAGGAAAGGGGCCAATGAATGTGTTAATGACAGTTAAGAACAAAAAACACGGGCTCAGAATGTGATGTAACCATACCTGAAGACAAAAACTGGTCCAAGTGACAGAGTTTAAGCATTAAAATCCAACTGTATTACACTTAACTGACAAGGCACTAGAGGAGTGATAGATGATCTATCCTCTCTGCAACCTACAGCAGGCATGGTGGCCAAGTGGTAAGGCGTTGGTCTCGTAAACCAAAGATCATGGGTTCGATCCCCATCCATGCCTTTAGCGTGAGTTTGTAACAGTAAGCATATGGCTATGTGTAGAGACTGATGTGTCCATGTTTGATGATACACTGCCCCTGTTTCTTACCCAAATACAACAGTTTGCAAAACTTGCAATATAAGAAATCTAAATTAGACTTACAAAGAGAGAAATCTGCTTCTTAGCCCTATTTAACCAAATTCTCACACTAAGAGATTTAGGATAGGATACACATGCCCACCATAAACTGGACAGGTTAGGTGGGAGGGAAGGTTACATTTCCAAAGAAAGTTGTGGCAATAAAAATGAAGTAGTGTAGACATGGCATGGTTGCCAAGTATTAAGACACTGCTTACAGCCTGTGGTGTTTTGGTACAGGCAAGATGTCAAGTGACATGTCAGCTTTAAAACAATAACTCATATTTCTGTGGATATTTTACTTTCACTAACTGTAAATTTAATGAGACACTACCTCAGTTGCATATTTAAGTCTTTTGTCTTAATATCTTTGTCTAATGTCTTAATATCTTTGGGGCCATTTGTCTTTCCTTGCTTTACTGTGAAAGTCACCACACATTGCAGCCAAAACTGACCTGTTACAGTTTCAATAACTATTTATTATGCTGTATGGAAGTATGAAAAGTGTACGTACCGGCACGTCTCCTCTGTTTTTCCTGCAGCTGCGTTTTCAGCTGTTCAATATCCTTCTTCAGTTTGGCATTTTCCACCAGCAGCTTTTTCTGCTCTCTGACCGATGCCTGCAGGACTGAAACACACAAAGAAGGTTTACCATTACCTCTTGATAGATAAGCCTTAAACTGATCATTAGTCATTCATTTAAAAAATTACAATGGCTTTAGAGTCAGTGATTGAGTCTATAATTTGGCTGATGAATAACTGAATGGTAAACAAACTCTGCTCTTCTGTCTTACGAGCTTTCTCTCTGGTCAGCAGAGCATGGGTTTTAAAGTACTCCATGATCTGCTCGCCATCCTCTGGATCCAACTTCATGACAGCGGCTTCCAGACTGACAAACAAAACAGACAAATAACCATAATTACTGACACTGATCTAAAGGAGGAATCGAATTTAATTTACTCAGGTACAATGAAATGTCATACAGGTTATATAATAGAGAGCTGTGCAATTGGGATAAATCCCACTACAACCATGAACTAGATAAGTGGTTCAGAACATTAATGGATGGCACTTGAAAACATTCCAGACGCAGCAGTTGTTATTTTGTTACTATTGTTGTGTTTCCAGTACCAAAGACTGTGCCCCCCTGGGAGGCTAACCACTTCATGCCTGTGGTCTTAACTTGAAAGCAGTGGAAGCGCTGTGAGGGTCATGTTTTTCAACTTCTCCAGTTACTTCAATACAATTCAACCTGCACTACTGAGGGAGAAGCTGGAAGGATTGGGAGTCGACCATCATCTGACTACATGGACTATCGATTACCACACCAACAGACTACAGTGTGTGAGGAGTGTGTCTGAGGTGGTGGCATGCAGCACAGGGCCCCTTTAGGGAATGGTTCGCTCTCAGGTCCTCTTTACACACCGGACTTCAAATGCAATACCATTAACTGTCACCTCCAGAAGTTCTCTAATGATACAGCCATCATTGGATGTGTATCTGAGGGAAATTATCTAGCGTATATGGGTCATCGGGTGTGAACAATCTGCACATCAACACCAGTAAGATGAAAGAGATGGTGGTTGACTTCCAGAGAAATCCACCAGCCATCACACTGGTGAACATCTATGGCTTGGACATTGAGGTGGCTGACATATACAAATTTCTGACATATACGCAACACTCATGCTTTGTTCGAGAAGGGCCAAAGTCAGCTCCATCTGCAAAGCAAACTGAGGTCTTTTCTGACTGAGGGGTTTTCCTGTTAGTTTTTTTTTATATATATCCATCCATACATACATACATATATATATTTCTAATTTACTTTATCTCCTGCAGCTCTAACAAGTGAATTTCCCCATTGTAGGATTAAATGAAGTCTATGTCTATATCTACTTAGGACTTGGCTAGATTACTAGACAATAATAAACTCATTATACGCAACAATATAGGCAAGACAAGCCACACCTCTTAGTTGCTGAATTCACTAATGCCATGTTATTGGCATTAGAAATCTTAATGCTTTAGCTTTCCAAGATGTTGTATTTGTTTCCAGCTTAGAACTGACTACAATGGAGATGAATAGTAATGAACAAAACAAAAAAACATGGCATGATGGCCAAGTGGTAAGGCATTGGTCTCGTAAACCAAAGATCATGGGTTCAAACCCCATTCATGCCTTATGTCAATGATTAAACTACCTTGGTGTTCTGCTTTGTTTTAAAGTGATGTATAACTGCTGGAATTCATAGGAGCTAGAGACACTACAGGCAAAAACCTTACTTCACATTGAGTATAAAATGCTGGTATTTTGAAGCAAAACATCTTTGGGGAGGATGGAAGAATCATTGGTGAAATCCACACAGAGGACGGTGCCTGCTCTCTGACTCCCACAACCTACTGGAACATACGGGATTATCAGGATCTTACACCATCAGACAGAGCACGTTCCCTCTGAAGCAGAAGGGCATACACTATACAAGCATTTAAAAAATGTGGTTTTCCTAAGTGGGCCTTCTTAAGCAACAAAGATGAACAGGAAAGATCCTCAGAAGAATGGATCCTGTTATAGCAGCAAAGGTGGTAGAGTATATTTATAGATTTAGAGATGTCTCCTGTGGGATGCAGAGTCCCACAAGGATCCAAAGTACAGAGTGGCAAACCTTCATGCAGCTTAACTACTTAATGATTGACATTATACAAATCAAACAGGAGATGATGTCACCAATGTGCTGATGAAATGTTTATATAGATGATATCTTACAGGAGGGGAAGTAAAGGGTTTGTCTTTGCCTAAGGGGAGCACATAAACACACAGTGTGAAATGTCAGAGCTAATCAAAGGCAGGATGTTTGTTTGTGGGCTTTTTGGATCAAAACTTAAATGAGTCACCACACAGCACTCCTGTTTGATCAGACATCAAACTCACTGGCCACCTCTGCATTATGAATACTTTTATTTAAATATATCCAGAAATTCAAGGTTCAAGGTTCAAGGTTCTTTATTCGTCACATGCATAGTTATACAGGTATAACACACAGTGAAATGTAACCTGTCACGCTCCTCGACTTGTGCAAAAAAAAAAAGGGGGGGGGGGACATTATATATAATATATACATTAGGTGAATGTGCAGTAGTAGCATGTATGCAGCAAGCAGGTGAATTCTGTACATAAAGTGAATTAAATTGTGCTTGTTTGTTTATTTGGAGCTCGAGGAGAAACATATTTCTACTGTTCTATCAAATGTTAATGAATTGTGTTTATATGGCGCCTAAACATCCACAAAGAATTTAAAAAGGCTCACATGATTTGAATATTTCATGCTTAACATGCTTTTTTTGGCAGCTTTTTGGCAGCTCCTTGCTCCTTGGACATTGTGTGCTTTAATACTCTGGTAGATTTGGGCAATTTTGGAGAAGTTGCGGGTTGGTTTCTCACACAAGAGGATGCTTGGATACACCACTTACTCGTTGATTTGTAAAAACTCATCAAAGTTACCCCCCAAAACTATGAATTTACATATTTAGTTAGCCACATAGTTTTAATTTTTTGATTTTGAAGGGTTTGCATATGCAGTGGGCTGAAAATCTGTAGCATGTTTTTCTGTTTTTAGAGTGTAAGGCAAAAGAGGTCAAAAACAGTGTGGCAATTGTTAAAAGAAGAGCCAGAGACATTTAAAAATAAGCCTTCCTACATTTTCTACACATCTGCGAACTCATTCTCATTTGCTCACTAATCTATATCATTAATATTCTTTATGGGGACCTCATATTACACAAAAGAGCTTCAGCTGAAGCAAAAGGCCAGAAGGTGGAAAGAGTCTAAATGATAGATGAGAGGTCAGTGTGAGTGTGTCAGCAGCTTAACGAAGACATTAAAGCACAAAAATAGCTGTCAGGAAAGTTTACACAGATGTTATCTGTGGAGAAAGAAATAGTTCAGAGAAGCCAGACTTTTTGCATAAAGATAAATGTAAAAACGCCTGACAGAGCTCTCCGCTGCGGTGCGGTCAGCATTTACATACACAAGCACACTCCAATGTCACCAACACACTTATCTCTGTAGTATTAAAGCAAATATCTCCTTTTACTGCTACTGTTATTGTAAGTGATAATGAAGCAAGTAAAAACAAACATGCCAGTAGCAAAAGTCTTTGTTAACAAGTGAGGTAATCTGGTTAATTACACGGTAACTGATGAAAGAGAGGCAACATTTGTGCTTAAAATCAGTTCCTTAAATGCCCACTTGAGGCTCTAAACCTGAGTCTCCTGTGTTAAGTTCAGTGTTCAGTTGTGATTAAAAAAGAATCGCCATGGCAGCAGCCATGATGTTAATGTTGATGCTTCAAAATGCAGAATTCAGTACCAGCGGGTGACATCATAGAGGCATCCTGTTGGGTTTATATGAAATGTGCCATCATTGATTCCACTTTTCTTGTCCCCGTGCTGTAAAAAAGTCAAAGTCTGTGCCGTAAAAAAGTTAAAACATTAAAAAAGGTAGGTGATCATCTTGTTGTGCAGGAGCTTTTTGTGCAAATTGAGTCCTGGCATTTATGCAGATGTTCCATCAACACAGCACCACAGGAGGATAATATGACTGTGAAAACTGCTCATGATTTGAGGAGTACCATGGCATGGTTCTGGGTGATTTGACCCAGTTTTGGAGTTTGTGATGTTTTTTCTGATTTCTTTGTAAAGTGTTCATTTTGTCATTTATTTTAGTCTTTGGTTGTCATGTCAAGTTTATATTACTCCCAGCCCTTGTTTTCTTAAACCTGTGTCATTCCCCATTTTCTGTCTATCATGTTTTCTGTATCGTGTTGTTGTTGTGTTGTGCTTTCATCTGTGCTCTCTCATATTCCCTCACTCCCTGTCTCTTCTAGCTTTCTTCCTGTGTCAAGTTAATGTGTCACTCTACGTTTCAGTGTTTCTTACTATATTTTCACAGTCTTGTGGTCCATGTTCAGTGTGTTTAGTTTTACTTCCCCTGGGGCATCATGTTCATTTGTATCAACTGTGTTCCCTTTGTAATCCATGTAATCCACTTCGGGTTACATGGATTACAAAGCCAGGGACACTGCGCCGACCAACGCCAACTCTGCATTCACCATCGAGCTGAACTACTCAATTCTACGCCTGTTTCGAGGTTATCCAGGCAGCTAAAGCTAACTACCACCTGACAACTGAGGACAATGACGTCATCAGCGAGGGACCAGTGATCAACATCGCGGAGCACGACTAGGGATGAGTACTGGTATCGGTTCTCATATAAACGGTAGTAACCAGACCGAAAAGCAGCTCACGTTTCGGTGCTTTATTTCTGTGCTTGTTTTTTTCTTGAGATGTCATACACTTTGGATTCTAGCCAGTCATTTTACCTTTCCAAGGATAGTAGGCAGGCCCAGGTACGTACGTTCTTTTAGAGCAGAGCTACAGATTAAAAGTGCCCAAGGCGAAGCGGTCAAAAGTCTTGCTGTATTTCACAGCAAAAGATGCAAACTCAGCAGCCTGCAACAAGTGCTTTAAGGTGATACTGTGCAAAGGAGGTAACACCTCGAATCTGATGAAATACCTGGCGACACATAGCGTTCTTTTTACAGCCGAGAAATGCACCGTATTTGTTAGCTTGCTGCAAGACCTTACACCGAGCACATCTACTGCGGGTGTGGTGCCTGTTATCGGACCCGGAGTTAGCAACATCCCCCAAGAACCCGAAGAGTAGAGTCCTGGCCCCTAGCCCTGCCAGTGTAGCAGAAATGATGACGGATGATGATGGCAGCAGCAGCTGTTCTTCTCTGGGTGAGTAGCTTAATGTTGTTCGTGTGTAATTTATGTTGAGTGGGCTAACCACGTTATTAAATTAATGCACGTAAGGTGAACTAGCAAACACTGTCGTAGTTACATGCGGCTGTCTTCTTGTTTGATAGAGTGATACCATATATGCCCTATAGCTGCAGAAAAGGCTAACATTGTTATCTTTTTACAAAAAAAACCCAGCTAAACATGAGGTTTTAGGACAAAGTTTGTGTTTTCCATTCTTTAAGCACCGGTTCGAGCACCGTTTAAGCACCGGCACTTAAGCAACGATACCCATCCCTAAGCACGACGTCTGAGCGGCACTGAGGAGAGTGAACAAAAGGAAAGCGGCGGAGCCTGACGGCATCACCGGCTGTATGCTGCGCTGCTGTGCTGACCAGCTAGCAGGTGTGTTCACTTCCATCTTCAATGAGTCCCTGGCAAAGTCTGTGGTCCCCACATGCTTCAAAAGATCCACCATCATCCCTGTGTCCAAGAACAACAAGCCCTCATCCCTAAAAGACTACCGGCCAGTTGCACTGACCTCGGTAGTAATGAAGGTGTTCAAGAAGCTGCCGAAGAACATCATCTCCTCCTCCATTCCAAACACCACAGATCCACTCCAGTTCGCCTACCGAGCCAACAGATCCACAGAGGATGCCATTGCCCATGTCCTGCACACCACCCTTAGCCACGTGGAAAGGAAACAGGGTAACTATGTGAGACTGCTGTTTGTTGATTACAGTTCAGCATTTAACACAATAGTGCCAAGCAGACTGTTCACAAAGCTGAGGGATCTAGGACTCAACAGCCGTCTGCGTGCATCGGTATTGGACTTCCTCACGTGCAGAACTCAGGTGGTGAGGGTGGGTAGATGCGTCTCTAACAGCATTAACATCAACACAGGAGCACCACAGGGGTGTGTACTCTCGCCACTGCTCTACTCCCTCTACACTTCAGACTGTGTGGCCACCCATGGCTCCAACACCATTGTGAAGTTTGCTGATGACACAGTGGTGTTGGGCACCATCTCCAACAATGATGAGGCGGCCTACATGGACGAAGTGAAGAATCTGGCATCATGGTGCCAGGACAACCATCTCCATCTGAACCTCGGCAAGACCAAGGAGACCAAGGTGGTGGACTTCAGAAGGAGTCAGCACAGGGACTAAAAGCCCATTATCATCAATGGAGCTCCAGTGGAGAGGGTGCAGTCCTTCAAGTATCTCGGTGTCCACATCTCCTCAAACCTGACATGGTCTGACCACATTTAGATACAGTCCAAAAAGGCTAGACAGCGCCTGTACCACCTCCGACAACTGAGGAAGTTCAGGGTCTTGCCAGTGATCCTCAGGACTTTCTATGCAGGCACTGTGGAGAGCATCCTCACACAGAACATCACATCCTGGTTTGGGAACAGCTGTGTTAAGGACCAAAAAGCTCTTCGGAGAGTGATCCGTACAGCAGAACGCTGCTGCAGGATTGTATAACTATGCATGTGACGAATAAAGAATCTTGAATCTTCTGTGCATTTAAGTCCTCTGTCTCCCTTTGTTCATTGTCAGGTCTTCTGTTTGTCTTCCCCTGTGTTCCCCCTTTTCCACAGTCCCTGTGCTTTGCTCTTAGTTTGTTTTTTTCCTAGTTTAGATTAGCTATTGGTTTTGGTTTCTCATATTTTGTACCTTCATGTTTGGACTTAATAAATGGCTCGCCTTTTGTTATAAAGTTCATGTCTCCTTGCATCACCTGCATTTGCGTCCTCTTAAACTAGTTGTTCTCCAACTTTTTACATCATTCCCCCCATGGCAGGAAGAAATATTTTCATGCCCCATCTACCAAGGCAATGATGGAAAAGCTTGCTGCAAGTTTATTTAGATAATAAACTCATTCACAATGAATCATTCAGTAATTTTTGTTTTAAACAAACAAGTTTCAATTCAAACAACTATTTGTAAATTTTGTCACTAGTCTGCTTCATTAGTCTGCAGCACTTCTTCAAAAAAGCAACACGTTATACAGAATGTGAACATTGCCAAAAATAGAAAAATTAAGTTCAGTCTTAGTCTTATTTTTAAAAAAAAGAAATCCAGAAACTTATGAACAGAGATGAAAAATATATAATTTAGTAAGAGTTTAATACTATTGACTCCTAGGGATGATCTGATATTGTCGTGTTGGTGTTGTTCCCAGGGGCCCGTTCTTCGTACCTCGCTAAGTAAGTTGAGAGACCCGACCACATGTTCGCACTTTGCAGTACACTTCTTTATTGTGGCTGTCCATTTACACACGTCAACAACAACAACACCTAGCCGGCGAGACGTGATTGCGGATGCCGCTCAGGTGCATCCAGCTCCCGCGCAGCTGTCTCGCAGACCACGACGCCACAGCTCTGCAGTCAAAACAGGCTCACTACAGCCACTAAGAGTCAGCACAATCTGGGGCCCGTTCTTCGTACCTCGCTAAGTAAGTTAGCCGGATTTGAATGTTGACGATTTCGCGTGATCTTGGATCGTTCGGTTCTCTGAAGCTCATCTGGGACTTGCTGTCATAGCAACAGATCCGTAAGCGTGAACCTGCTCGGGAGCAGGTTTACTTTATGTAAACAGGATTAGATCGCGGCCTCTCAGGTATGTCCGCTGCAGTTATATGAAAGCAGGAGCGATATTTCGCCACTGTTTTACCATAAATAAATATTAGCAATGTAACTAAAGATAATGTATTTGATTCTTTTATTGATTTCATACAGATACATACAGGTCATTTCCGAAAAAAAGGGAAATGTACTATTAATCATTCTATTACATGTAGTAGATCATGTCAGATGTAATTCATATTTTAGAGTAGTAATAGTAAATTACTACGTGCAATCAAGATGACAGACCACGGCTAAAAAAGCGAAGGTGGATTTGGGAAGTCTGTCGCAGCCATGTCCTGTCTGTTCGTATACGCAAGCAACCCATTGCGGAAGGTGCAAGATTGATAAGGAGAGTTTCCAGAATTCAGCGTATATTGCGGGATAGACGGGATAGACAGATAGACAGGATCCTTCCTGTCCTTCCTCCTCCTTATACATATATTTATATATATATATATATGTATAAAAAAAAAAAACACCCAGCACGCCCCTACGGGCGGTTTATCCTTCAAGCTCGGGTCCTCTACCAGAGGCCTGGGAGCTTGAGGGTCCTGCGCAGTATCTTAGCTGTTCCCAGGACTGCGCTCTTCTGGACAGAGATCTCCGATGTTGTTCCCGGGATCTGCTGGAGCCACTCGCCTAGCTTGGGAGTCACCGCACCTAGTGCTCCGATTACCACGGGGACCACCGTTACCTTCACCCTCCACATCCTCTCGAGCTCTTCTCTGAGCCCTTGGTATTTCTCCAGCTTCTCGTGTTCCTTCTTCCTGATATTGCTGTCATTCGGAACCGCTACATCGATCACTACAGCCGTCTTCTTCTGTTTGTCTACCACCACTATGTCCGGTTGGTTAGCCACCACCATTTTGTCCGTCTGCATCTGGAAGTCCCACAGGATCTTAGCTCGGTCATTCTCCATCACCCTTGGGGGCGTCTCCCATTTTGACCTCGGGACTTCCAGGTTATACTCGGCACAGATGTTCCTGTACACTATGCCGGCCACTTGGTTATGGCGTTCCATGTATGCCTTGCCTGCTAGCATCTTGCACCCTGCTGTTATGTGCTGGATTGTCTCAGGGGCATCTTTACACAGCCTGCACCTGGGGTCTTGCCTGGTGTGATAGACCCCAGCCTCTATGGATCTTGTACTCAGAGCTTGTTCTTGTGCTGCCATGATTAGTGCTGTCTTTCAGTCCAGCTTTGTCCAGCCACTGGTAGGATTTCTGGATATCAGCCACCTCCTCTATCTGCCGGTGGTACATACCGTGCAGGGGCCTGTCCTTCCATGATGGTTCCTCGTCTCCCTCCTCTTTCTTGGGTTTCTGCTGCCTGAGGTATTCACTGAGCACGCTGTCAGTTGGGGCCATCTTCCCAATGTATTCTTGGATGTTCGTTGTCTCATCCTGGACTGTGGTGCTGACACTCACCAGTCCTCGGCCCCCTTGCTTCCGCTTAGCGTACAGCCTCAGGGTGCTGGACTTGGGGTGAAACCCTCCATGCATGGTAAGGAGCTTTCTTGTCTTTATGTCAGTGGCTTCTATCTCCTCCTTTGGCCAGCCTATTACCCCAGCAGGGTACCTGATCACGGGCAGGGCGTAGGTGTTGATGGCCCGGATCTTGTTCTTACCGTTCAGCTGACTCCTCAGGACTTGCCTGACCCTCTGCAGGTACTTGGTGGTTGCAGCTTTTCTAGCGGCCTCTTCATGGTTCCCATTCGCCTGTGGGATCCCCAGGTACTTGTAACTGTCCTCTATGTCTGCAATGTTGCCTTCTGGTAGTTCGATCCCCTCAGTTCTGACTACCTTTCCTCTCTTTGTTACCATCCGACTACACTTCTCCAGCCCGAATGACATCCCGATGTCATTGCTGTATAGCCTGGTAGTGTGGATCAGTGAATCGATGTCTCGTTCACTCTTGGCATACAGCTTGATGTCATCCATCTACAGGAGGTGGCTGACAACCGCTCCGTTTCGTAGTCGGTATCCGTAGCCAGTCTTGTTAATGATCTCACTGAGGGGGTTCAGGCCTATGCAGAACAGCAGTGGGGACAGAGCATCTCCTTGGTAGATCCCGCACTTGATGGTGACTTGTGCTATGGGCTTGGAGTTGGCCTCTAGTGTTGTGTGCCACATTCCCATTGAGTTCCTGATGAAGGCTCTTAGGGTCCTGAATTGTACAAGATCATTGTACAATGATCCGGGTGTCTCTTGTTAACTAGCAGCTGGTTCATTTGTGCTGCCAGACGCTCGTGGAGTGCAGTCAGCTTCTTCAGCCAGTAGGCGTGAACCATGTCGGGCCCTGGTGCTGTCCAACTCTTCATACTGGAGACCCTTTCTTGGATATCTGCCACTGTGATGGTTACTGGACCCTGTTCAGGGAGGTTGCTGTGGTCTGCCCTCAGATCCACTAGCCACTGAGCATTGCCGTTATGGGTTGCGTCCTTCTCCCATATGCTCTTCCAGTATTGCTCCGTCTCCAGCCTTGGTGGTGCTGTTCTGTTATTGTTCCCTTGCCACTGAGAGTACACCTTTGCTGGTTCTGTGGAGAACAGCTGGTTTATTCTCCTGCCTTCTATCTCTCTGGTGTACCTCCTCAAGCGGCTGTGAGTCTTTGCTTGGCAGTTTCCAAGGCCTCAGGTAAGGACAGCTTGCTGTATTTCTTATGCACCTTCTTTGTCGCGCCTTTCTGCAACTCCGTTAGTTGGCTAACCTTCCTCCGTGCTACTTTGATCTTGCCCTTCTCCATGGAGGGTACTGCCCCTTGTGGCTGTTCAACTTGTAACCAAGCATCTCACTGATCCCGCAGTGTAGATCAGCTTGTTAGTGTCGGTAATCGTGGTTGTAGGTATCATCCGTAGTGCTGCATTAACATCATCTAGCAGACCTGAGGGTACTTCACGTAATCTTGGTAACCGGCTACGGGGGATCCAGGTTTCAAGCTTGGCCATGATCCTATCTTTCAGGTCAGTTCCTCTCGCACTCAACGATCCTTCTCCTATCGCACTTGGGGCTATGTACCCAATCTCGGGTGGGGGGTGATGATATCTCCCCCCTGACCTGGCGTCCTGACTCCTTGCCGTAGCATTTATGTTGTACCTCGTCAATCTCTAGCTGTGATAGCAGTCCCTTCTTTCGAATGTTGGAACACTGAGCTACTAGTTGTTTCGCCGTCATTGTGGATGTTGGGTATCGAAGAATCCATAGGCCCCTCATCCTATTCATGTAACCCCTTCCGCCAGGGTTACTTGCGTAGTAGCATTCCAACAACGCCCTGTTTTCATCTCTTGCCCACCGATGCCTTCTTGTTCCAGTAGCCCACTTGTCGTCAGGGTGCCCTGGTTCCTCAACACCTGACGCGGACCTTGTTGATCCGGGCGACGTCCGAGCCGGCATGCCTTCATATTTATCTGTCTCGCTCATGTCTGCGGTAGGCTCGCTTAGCATAGGGGGTCTAGCCTTAGGACCCTTACTGGATACAGACGCCCCAGGCAGGAATCGAACTTGCGATTCTCTGCTCCAAAGGCGTGTAGTCTAACCACTACGCTATCCAGCTGCGTAGTGGTTATATACATACATACATACATATATACATACATATATATATACATACATATATATACATACATATATATAGATATATACACACACACATACACACACACACGAGGGGGTGCAGGACCACCACCTGTCTTTATTTGCTCTGCCCTTTTCTTGGTTGCTGTTATAAACAAACAAACAGATTATTTCAGGGTCTCTTTTCAAGAGACTAAAAGCAATATAAGTGATAAATATTACCATTCTGTATAATATTCTTATATTTCACTTTTACTTGTTCCCATGTTCTAGTGGGTCCTGTTGTGGCTCTAATGTGAAAGAGGATATAATGGAATATGATATAATAAATTATTTACGAGTTTAATTTGTCAGCAACTTTCTGCCAGCCCTCTCTCCTTGCTTTTGCAGCCTTTGCAGTGTTCCCTTGCGTTTTAATTAAACTCTGAAACTCCTGATATCCCTCAATCAAGAGTTCTTGCTCTGCTGCCGTAAAATACTGAGCGCGCGCCTTCGACATCTTCGCCGACCAATCAAAGGGTTGCCGATCAATGTTTCTACTATCGATGCGTAGCCCCTTTTAAGCCACCCAGTGATCTCAGATTACTTCATCCAGCTATACTAATCGTCAACAACAGGTGTGTTCGGAGAACCACAGTCGCAGCCATGTCGCAGCCATGTCCTGTCCGTTTGTACGCGAGCAAGGAAGGTGCAAGATTGATAAGGAGAGTTTACAGAATTTAGCGTATATTGCGGGATAGACGGGATCCTTTAGCTCGGCGCGACGGTGTGCTCATAGAGAGATATCGATTCTCCCGTGAGGGTATTATTTACTTTCTCTCTCTCTCTCTCTCTCTCTCTCTACATATATATATATATATATATATATATATATATATATATATATATATATATACACTTACTGTACTGTATATACTTACTCCCGACTTACTGTGCATGCTTCAGTCACCCCTTGCATGGGAACAGGTAAAAGTGATGGAGTGTTACAAACTACACACAAAAAAACCCACAATGTCAATAAATGTCACAGTACAAAAAGGGGTGTGACGAGGGGGTGCAGGACCACCACCTGTCTTTATTTGCTCTGCCCTTTTCTTGGTTGCTGTTATAAACAAACAAACAGATTATTCCAGGGTCTCTTGTCATAGACTAAAAGCAATATAAGTGATAAATATTACCATTCTGTAGAATACTCTTATATTTCACTTTTACTTTTTCCCATGTTCTAGTGGGTCCTGTTGTGGCTCTAATGTGAAAGAGGATATGATGTAATATAATATAATGTGGTATAATATAATATCACATGATATAATGTAATATCATGGATCACTTACGAGTTTAATTTGTCAGCAGCTTTCTGCCAGCCCTCTCTCCTTGCTTTTGCAGCCTTTGCAGTGTTCCCCTGCGTTTTAATTAAACTCTGAAACTCCTGATATCCCTCAATCAAGAGTTCTTGGTCTGCTGCCGTGAAATACTGAGCGCACTCCTTCGACATCTTCGCCGACCAATCACAGGGTTGCCGATCAATGTTTCTACTATCGATGCGTAGCCCCTTTTAAGCCACCCAGTGATCTCAGATTACTTCATCCAGCTATACTAATCGTCAACAACAGGTGTGTTCGGAGAACCGGATTAGCGAGCTCAAAGTTAGCGCGATGATTTGATCTTGGATGTGTCATTTGATCTTGGATGTAGTAAGCGAGGTACGAAGAACGGGCCCCCGGATTAGCGAGCTCAAGGTTAGCGCGATGATTTGATCTTGGATGTGTCATTTGATCTTGGATGTAGTAAGCGAGGTACGAAGAACGGACCCCAGATCAACATAGTAAATGTTGTTCCAGGATCAGCATTGCAAGTGACCAATCAGAATGTTGTGACGTTATTCTTTAGCGCGCCAAGCCATTTGTGCATTTATGAAATTCCAATGTTGCAAGGACAATATCAATTCTGCTTAGCGTTTATTAAAGGGTTGGGATTAGGGTTAGGGTTAGGGTCCGTTGATCGGCGGACAGAGGCGGTTTCTCGCAGCTTAAGTACAGTTTTTTGTTTTACGGCGGTTTTTCCCGAAGTCGCAAAAGTATGACGTCACAACATTCTGATTGGTCACTTCCAATGTTGATCCTGGAACAACATTTACTATGTTGATCTGGGAACAACACCAACACGACGATATCAGGGGCCCGTTCTTCGTACCTCGCTTACTACATCCAAGATCAAATGACACATCCAAGATCAAATCATCGCGCTAACTTTGAGCTCGCTAATCCGGTTCTCCGAACACACCTGTTGTTGACGATTAGTATAGCTGGATGAAGTAATCTGAGATCACTGGGTGGCTTAAAAGGGGCTACGCATCGATAGTAGAAACATTGATCGGCAACCCTGTGATTGGTCGGCGAAGATGTCGAAGGAGCGCGCTCAGTATTTTACGGCAGCAGAGCAAGAACTCTTGATTGAGGGATATCAGGAGTTTCAGAGTTTAATTAAAACGCAGGGGAACACTGCAAAGGCTGCAAAAGCAAGGAGAGAGGGCTGGCAGAAAGTTGCTGACAAATTAAACTCGTAAGTGATCCATGATATTACATTATATCATGTGATATTATATTATACCACATTATATTATATTACATCATATCCTCTTTCACATTAGAGCCACAACAGGACCCACTTGAACATGGGAAAAAGTAAAAGTGAAATATAAGAATATTCCACAGAATGGTAATATTTATCACTTATATTGCTTTTAGTCTATGACAAGAGACCCTGGAATAATCTGTTTGTTTGTTTATAACAGCAACCAAGAAAAGGGCAGAGCAAATAAAGACAGGTGGTGGTCCTGCACCCCCTCGTTACACCCCTTTTTGTACTGTGACATTTATTGACATTGTGGGTTTTTTTGTGTGTAGTTTGACATAACACTCCATCACTTTTACCTGTTCCCATGCAAGGGGTGACTGAAGCATGCACAGTAAGTCGGGAGTAAGTATATACAGTACAGTAAGTATATATATATATATATATATTGAGAGAGAGAGAGAGAGAGAGAGAGAGAGAGAGAGAGAGAGGAAGAAAGTAAATAATACCCTCACGGGAGAATCGATATCTCTCTATGAGCACACCGTCGCGCTGAGCTAAAGGATCCTGTCTATCCCGCAATATACGCTAAATTCTGTAAACTTTCCTTATCAATCTTGCACCTTCCTTGCTCGCGTACAAACGGACAGGACATGGCTGCGACAGACTTCCCAAATCCACCTTCGCTTTTATAGTCGTGGTCTCTCATCTTGATTGCACGTAGTAATTTACTATTACTACTCTAAAATATGAATTACATCTGACATGATCTACTACATGTAATAGAATGATTAATAGTACATTTCCCTTTTTTTTTGGAAATGACTCTTAGTGGCTGTAGTGAGCCTGTTTTGACTGCAGAGCTGTGGCGTCGTGGTCTGCGAGACAGCTGCGCGGGAGCTGGATGCACCTGAGCGGCATCCGCAATCACGTCTCGCCGGCTAGGTGTTGTTGTTGTTGACGTGTGTAAATGGACAGCCACAATAAAGAAGTGTACTGAAAAGTGCGAACATGTGGTCGGGTCTGTCGTGCATCATTTACAGTGGTGCCCAAACCCAGGATTGGGGCATGAGAGACCCGACCACATGTTCGCACTTTGCAGCTTTATTGCAGCTGTCGACTTAGACACACACACCTGCAGCTTTTCAGCAGATGCAGTGGATGCATATATTGTTAACGTAACTGCCGCAAATTTCTTTGTTCCGTCGTAAAAGTGATTCTGATGTTAAACATTAGTTCCGCATGACTTTTCTGCCAGGTAACTTGCCAATTTACGTACTGCTGCTGCCTCCTCAGTTCGCATGTTCTCGCACCATTAAAAAGGTTGCTAGGTAATGCTACCTGTCTGAGTCTATGACAAGCTCACCAAGGAGGTTCTTATTCTTCAGAATTTAACTTCTTAATTAAATCAGAAATATGGAATTATATTTATGTCATAACAAATGTGCAAGCAAAAACACAATCCGAGCAAATCATTTCATTTCACCAATTATATTCAACAATCCACTTTTCTGTTTGACACATATATATACTTATTTACTCACAAATCCTAATAGTGTTCATAAAGAGTTTAGTTGATTTATATTTAATATTGATATAATTCTTCTACATAGGATTAGGTTTCATAATGAAATATTTACATTTGTGTAGTTATTTTTTATCAACAAATCAAAAAATCAATGTGAAAGAGTTAATCTGTGCTACACATCATCACATCAGTCTTGAGGATTTATTTACTTTTTAAAAGTGCAGTTTACCGACAGCTGTTTGTATTTCTATTGTGCAGCTGTGGATTTACTGATTTATCACTAAGCTTCACTTTAATACTGAAAAGCATCTTAAAAACTGAATTCTAGGGCTCGTTTTAAACAAGTCCCATCCATTCATGTTTGTGCAGTTACATGTGTTTGCTGCAGACTGAGCAGCTTTTTGTTGGCAGGTTTAAATGTTTGTATTTTGGCCAAACGTATAATTGCCAGATTCTGATCCACACTTCCTTTGCTGATCCTTGTTATGAGTTTTTTGTCTTTTATTTTTAAATCAAAGAAGCTATGTAATACTGAACAACAGATTAATTTAACAGCAGTGCACAGGCTTCAGAACTTGCTTTACAATCCTCTGGTTTAAATATTTTTTCAACATTAAATAATCCAGCGACAGTTGTCGGTATTTACACTGCTGCACAGGAAACAATAACTGTTAATGAATAATTCAGCAAACTTTCTTTTTCAAATTGTAAACAAACAGTTTAAAATGGAGTTTCTGTCGCTGCCACAGTGTAACTCAGTTTAACACAGTAACCTGAAGTGTCCATCAAAATGAACAGTTACAGTAAGGCCATGTCCTACTTTGGGCTCTGCAGCCAAGCGGAGAGATACCAGCAAGATCATAAAACTGTATCAGTGTGTGCAAAGCAGACAATCTTGCATGTGCGATCGCTTCATTGTGCGAGCGGCTGCTGAGTTCTATGCGTGAGGTATTTAATTGTGCCCGCGAAATGAAATGATTTGCCCTAAAGGATCCACTTACACAAAACCACACCCCTAGTGATCCTGTGTCCACACTCTGATGACTCAGATCTGTTTTGGTGGAAAGAGGGGGGGCTTACCCAATATCAATGTAAGTGTAAAAATAACACTGAAGACCTCTGAAAACCATCTTGCGCCAAATTGAGCGTCTCTTCGAAACAAGAAGACTACAATTAATGTCCATAAACAAAAATAGAATCAGTAGATTCAATTTCATGACCACCAAACATACACAGCAGTTGCTGAACGGCTGACATGCAGAGAGACACAACAGCTGCAGCGAGACCTGCTGCTAAAAATATCACCGACTGGCACACCACACACTCACACGTGAGAACACTCCTATTTAACCCCGAGTACCAATAAAATATTGGAGAAGGAAACAAGTGAAGGGAAAACAAATTTCTGCATCTTTTAAAGAGAAGCAAGCTGAATGCCATGGAAGAAAAACTAAGACAATGATCAGGTTTTAATAGGACCTTTTATATTCCCAGTTAAAAGAAAAATTTTAAGAACATCATATACAGAACAATTTTAATGTTGCGGACAATGAAAAATGGAAGGAGTTCATCGGCGGCTTCAGAATTAAATTATATAGATTTAACCATTGCGTTTCCACTCACAGATCCATGTTTAAGACTACCTACAGAGCAAAGTGGTGATTTGTTGAGAATTAAAAGTCATTCAGGGGTTCTTACCTGGGGTGGAACAGGTTGTCGGTGTTGTCCATGCTCCAGGATGTTGTCGGTCGGTTGGCTGCTCAGAGACAGAAGCTCACAGAGAGTGTGTGTCCGCCTCTGATATGCTGTGTGTCAGCTGTCAGCTTCCATCTCCAGCTGGAGGTGAAAGGTCAAACACCTCCCTATTTAAGACGCGAGAGGAAGAAATTACTGGAAGGTACATTTACATTCAAATATTGTGCATTTTTGAAAGCTGTTTTCATGTCTGATGCTGATCGCTGACACACTGAGTTTGAAGATCGTGTGATTTGTCACAATATTTAACTACATGTTTAAAGCATGGCTGTCACAATATCAGATTATTGTGGCTAAACAAATTCACAATAACAATATTATTACAATATACTGAATATACTATACTGTATATATAGTACCATAGTACAATAAGAAGTATGAATGTGTGAGTAGGGAAAAAAGTGCTTGTATGAGTGGGTGAATGATGCAACATGTGTAAAGCACTTTGTGTGCTTGGGCTTTATACAAGTTATTTACCATACACTTAATTTCTTTATTTTTGTTTAGATATCATGCACTTGCAAAGCAAAAACTCCCAGTGTATGTTGTTGAAAAAAAAGTTATATTTGAATCTTCCAAAAATGGTCTCGCACTATTCGTCATAAAAACACTGTTCAAACTTCAACCCTTCTGGGTAAATTTTGCATCTGTATATTTGAAAGAACAATAACATGTCGCCCCCAAGACTGGCCTTTTTCACGCCCTCATCCTGCTGATCCATCTGCATGGATCTGAGCTGTGGACCTTACTCAACACCAACATGAGCAAACTGAAAGCCTTTCGACAATGACTTTGATAATTTGGCAACGTGTCCCAAATGAATGGAAACTGGATACTCTTCAAGACTAGCTCAGTGGAAGGTGTAATGCTTGGTTACAAGGAAAACATGGAGAGACCACATGAAGGAAGATTTTATCAAAGAAGTCCACACCATAGCCACCAATTACAGGAAGTGAAAGCAAATCATAAATGAGGTCCAGAATCCAGCAGCACCTACAGCAGCGTATTGGTTTCGAGGATGCCTTCCTCGAAGAAGAAAAAGAAAAGAAGAAGAAATGTATGTTGTTTTTTTGTTTTTTTTAACTCCCATTCAGTTCAAGGGCTGGAATGTTCAGAGTGGAGGCCTAGGCACCCCCACCCCCGTAATTTCTCTCAGCAACATATGCATAGCAACAGATGTATAGTAACAGTAATCATTTTAGACTCTTTCCTTTGATTGATGACATCATAGAATCTTGGCAGCCAATGGGCTTTCCTTTGACATTAGCGACAACCCCACTACAATTTCTCCAGAAAGGGCACATATGGTTAGAAGATACATTTAATTTTCCCAGAGTTTCTTTCTCTAATTATTAACAACATATTTAATTTAAACTTAAAACACTGACCAACACTAAATTGCCATTATGAATATTTTATTCATTATGACAACGTAAAAATACTGTTGGTGCTTTTTGTTTTTTATTTCTTTTGCTATAACCACACTTGATAAGCATGACACTTTATCTACAGGAATGCTGGAGAAATATACTGATTAGTATTAGCAGTGGCAGTGCTGTAATTCCACAGTCTCTCCACCAGATGTAGTTAAAAACAAAAGAACTACTTAAGGACTTCCAGTTGAAATGTGTGTTTAGATTATAGGTGATGGCAGACAAAACATCAGTATTAGATTTTATTTTATATATGTTATTTTATTTTTACTTTAAAATTTACACCAGCCTCAAAATCTGGTGGAACAACCTGGTACTACAACCCAACGAGCCATGAGACAACTTCAATAATAATTCAATAACAATGCTAATTATAATAATAATAAAAATAATAATGTCATTGACATCCTATTGTATTGTTACACTTGGATCCTGTGAAATACAGGATCTATTTTAAAACATAGTTACTCACATGTAAGTCCTTGATGTAAATATGTAAAAATTGTGTATGTTTCTGTTCTGTGTCCTGTGTACTGTTTGTCTGTATATGTGTCTTTCTTGCTGCTGTTACACCCAAATTTCCCCTTGTGGGACAATTAAAGGTTTATTCTATTCTATTCTAAGTGAGTTTGCTCCAGAATATTTATCAGATCTCTTACAGTCCAGTGTTTCATGCCCCTCTCTATGGTTTTTATTAATTGCAGAGTCCCGACTGACTCATACATCTGATTGAGCATTCTCAGTTTCAGTGTCTTGCTGTTCAGATTAGCTTACTTATCTCACTCACGAACAGTATTTAAACCCCAGCTGAAAACATGGCTCTTTTCAAATGGGTTGTTTTATTGATTTTTTTAAAATTTATTTTTATTCGTCATTAAATGACACTTTAACACTCCATTTGTATCTTTACATCTTTAATTTGTAGATTGTTGTTTTATGAATCTTCAGTTATTGGTTTTGTTTGATTGTTGATAGATTTGCATGCTGTCCATCACTTCAGTGTTTGCTTTTTAGATGTGCTGAATGAACTAATTTGACTAAATACTTTAATCAATTCACAAATTTCATTTTTGTGCATTTTGTGAAGTTGAGCTTATTATACATATTCATATTTTTTTTCCTATTATTTGTAGGGGTTTTTTTGACTTATTTATCATTTATATGACTTTAATTTTTAAAACGTTTCATATTTTAATCCATATTATAATACTGATTTACTTTTACTATAGTCCATTTAAGGCAGTGTGTCAAACATAATGCCCGGACACCAGACTCGACCACACTCCACTCAGGCCCACCGGATGGCTTTTGAAAGTGTTAAGGAAGGCACACATTTTGGGCTTTTAACTGTGATTTCATGTTTTACAGCTTTACAGCACCCTAACCTCCCTGTGGCCATTCATACACATTCATGAACAAGACACAAAAGTACCTCTGTTGTTTACTATTGACTGTTTTTACAATGACTGCACAAAAAAGGTGAATAAACAGAAAGTGTTTTATAATTATAGACCAGTCTGGTGAGCTAGCAGAACTTTTTCTGTAATTTACAAATTCTTACATATGTAAGCTAAAAAATAAAATAAAAAATGTCACGGTGAGAGATTTCTTTCATTATCTAAAGGAGCATTTTTTTATCACGTAGAAAAACTGTTTACACTTCTTGTTTTTATATTAAGATAGCACAGGGATTTAAATGTGTCTGACCCCTTTAAGATCAACATGAGCTGTATGTGGCCCGAGAGGTAAAATCAGCTTAACATCTCTGTTTTAAGGTATTAATTTATTCCAAATACATGCAGGAAACATGTTAGTGTAAAAAAAATTACATAAAAATTAAAGGAATGTCAATTTATTCATATACATAGATTTATAAAAATAATAATTAATTAGCTATAATTCTACATTTAAATAATTAAATTGTTTATCTACATTCTTTAATCATTGACTTCAAGATGAAAAGTGACTCAATTAATTAAATGTTTATTTTTCTGACATGACAGGCTTTTGTTCCTTTACCTGCATACCTGAGGTGTTACTAGGAGTGCTGACATCATTTAGTATGAATGTCGCCTTCATTCATTACTTAATTAGGAAATGAAAAATGTTTCATTGGTAGTCTCATTAGCCTTAGCCACCACTCCTGCTTTTTCTCATCATCACAACTTTGATTCAGTGGAGCTGTAAATGTTTAAACGCATAATTATTTTAACTTTTCTGGTAAAAACGGGCTTCCGTACGTCTCTCCGTTTGACAGAAGGTCCCGCGAGAGAAGCCGATCTCAGGTGAGTCACGGCCCGTTTCGAGGTGAGTCAGCGTGCTCTTGGGCGGTTTCGCGATGCGGGCGGAAGCAGCCTCACCATATTTGTAGTCAAAACTAGCGACGTGGGGAGGCGGGGCGGAGTTTCTCACCAGCACAGAGGCTCGTGAGGATGAACGTCGGTGTCAGTTAACCAGAAGGAGGAAGAGGAGAAGAGGAGGAGGTGAAGAAGTGGAGGGAAAGGTGACATAAAGGTAGTTTGGGGCTAACGCGGTGAGTTTGTTTTTGTCCGTCTTCACGAGCACAAAGTGAAGTTTTCTTTTACTTAAATTTTTTTTTTTTTTTTACCTGTTTTACGCTTAAAAAGAATCAGAAACGCGCATGCACCTTCCGACAGGTGTGTTTGAGTTCCTGTTTACGTCGCACGAGTCAAAATGAAGGTTGGCACTGGCTTATCGAAGCTGGGTACACGAAATGTAACGTTTAACGTTAAATCAGAGGACGTTTCCGCGGTTTTTTGAGATGTTTTCGTAATTTATTTTGTGTAAATTGTTACTTGTTCTGTCAGAGTGGGTTTCAAATACCTTTTTAAATGATAACCAAGTTAATCAATAACAGAAACGTCAAAGAGTGACAAAGCGTTTGTTTTTAGTTGCTGGGAATTATTTAAAGTGAACTGATTTTACCTTCTCTTTATAAAAGAAAGGTTTAAAATGACTTCCTTCTTGTTACTTTTGGCTAAAGTGATTTTCATTCCAATTAATCGATCGGTTGTTCATTGGCTAATAAGACATTAGTTAAAGTTACCCAAACTCATTAAAGTTACCCAAACTCATTAAAGTTACCCAAACTCTGTGGCTGTTTGCTGTTTTGACACATTTTAAACATCTCGTTCCTGCCCTGCTGTTAATTCTTTAATTCAACACTTACAGTATTAGATGTGTTTTTAGTGGGATTAATTCAGCTGGTATAAAGGATTAATTGGCAGGTATCAGTATAATACTTGCAGCTTGTCTCTCTAGCCACTTTAATAGGTGACACAGTGAGTTATCCTGCTGGAAGCAGTCATGGTCACAAAGGGATGGACATGGTCAGGTAACTGTAGTGTTTACGTGATGCTCAGTTGATAATAAGGGGCCCAAAGTGTGCCAAGCAAGATGTCCCCCACACCCGAGCACACCATTAGGAGCCTAAACTGTTGATATAAGGCTAGATGGGTCCATGCTTTCATGTTGTTTACGCCATATTCTGACTGTACCATCGAAAAGTAGCCTCAGATTAAAGTACTTAGCTGACAGGAGCAGTGCCCAGTGTGGTCTTCTGCTACTGCAGCTCATCTGCTTGAGCGTTCCACATGTTGTGAATTCATTCATTTCTGCATACTTTGGCTGCAGTGAGTGGTTATTTGAGTCACTGTTGCCTTCCTGTCAGCTCAAAGCAGTCTGGTCATTCTCCTCTGACATCAACAAGGCTTTTTCACCAAGAGAGCCGCTGCTAACTGGATACTATCTTCTTTGCATGGTTCCCTGTAAAACCCAGAGGGGGTTCTGTGTGAAAATCCCAGCAGATCAGCCCATCTTGCATCAACAACAATGTGACATCCAAAGTCATAAGCAGTTGATCAGGGGTATCTGAAAAGGTGCCCAGTGATTGTAAACATTATGTTGCTCTAAAACAAGTGAATCATTAATCAGCTGGTCAGACAAATAAGTCTGATAGAAATGTGACCACATTTATTACTTCCAGCACTTTCATGAGGTCGTTTATGTATTTTCTACAAGAATATAATACAACATAAGTCTGCTCTTCTCATAATGTGACCATTGGTTCTGTTTTAAATCCTTGTGACTAAATTTCGTACTTTTTGGCTAAATACATTCTCTGGTGAATGAATGATGAAAATATTCCTTCCTTTACTATCTCAGTGAGATAAGCTAGGCGCTTTGCAACAGTGTAAAACTCGTGTGTCCCGTGTTGATGAATCAGCTCTAACTTGGTGAAATTGAATTCTCATGCCTGTAACTCGATTAGACTTCATTTCTGCTGCTCTGTAAACAGGATGCGACTTAGGAGCCGAGCAGAGGTCACTTTACTGCTGGTTCAGTGCAAAAGTGGAGGTTTTGACATGGTGACGCTAAAATGCCACCAAACGGGAGCAGAAATGCAAATAAAGGTTCATTCAGGCGAGAGCAGCTGATGGTGGACAGCGAGAGTTTCCCTGTGTTTGGGACAAAGTATAAAAAGGTAGTTTTCTGGATTTGTGTTTCTTCCAGAAATTGCTAATCTATAAACTTTCGCAAACATGTCACCTTTCTTGATTGAAATCATTGTTTAGATGATTTGCTGTTCTTAGGGACACAGATTTTTTACGTAAGAGTTTTTGTTTTTTAAATGAACCTTCAATGGCTCTGTAAAACTTTTAGGGGTGAGGGATGTTTGACTGGACGCTTAAATCTTGCTGGTCAATGCTGGAAGTGCTACACAGTTAAACGTATTATACTTATTTTATTAATGTACAAATGCAGTTATCAGTTCAAAGATGTTACAATTCCACGTCCTAGAAACGACAATGGCAGCTATATTCACTTTATAGAGTCACTTTATTCTATTATATTCAACTTTTTCTATTTTGTGTACATTTTTACTTTTTGTTTGTTTTTTTACTTATCTGGCAATTTCATGGAAACTTATACTACTGAGCTACTGATGTTTTTATTTACCTCCATATAGTATTTTATTGATCTATTCTAAGTAATTTAAGGTATTCTTTTATTGTTGTAAGACAGGAACATCGATTTAAGGTTAAATAAAGTAGATAGTGTCTTATCTCATTTTTCACATAGTTATCTGTGTAATAAGTGACTCAAGAAGAAGTAGTAGTAGTTCAGGTTATAAACCTGACTTTAAGTTTGTACAGTCGAGGTTTTGGTTTTAATGTTTATAAACCTTTTAGTTTTCAGACGACCTCTGATTGAATTCCTAATGTTAATCAAATTGAAGACTTACATTTTTTTCAGTTTTTAGAAATTTCTATCTAACAGTTAATAAATAAACTGTAAACATTTTATTTTCATAATAACTTCTTGTTTGAGTAATCCTGTCTCATGAGACTGGTTATAAAACATTCACATGGCGCTGCTCACACACAGGTGATGTCAGACATGCAGCCCTGTGTGAAGTGTTGTTAGAAAGGTAACAAACTCAGGAGGAATTTTTCAGCACGCATAGTTTTGCTCGATCTGGGCAGGTTAAATCTCCACTGTAGGTTTACAAGTGCACATTTTAATTTAAAAGTAAATCGATGAATGAATCCTTGTAATTTCAAATAACTTATAAATCAGTATCAAAATATGAACTCAGATTCATAAAATATTCATGTTCTTTTCTAATGCTGGCCCAGTTTTTATGTTTTTAAACATAAGTTTAATGCTCATTTTGTTATTTGACAAACTAAGTCTTGCTTCTTGAATGAGGAAGGACGTTTGAGGTTTATCAGACGTTATGATACTGATCCTGAAGGTGAAGACTTGAAATGGCGGCATTTATCCCGGGCGGCGTGCTGTCAGAATGTGTCGGCAGCTGTGAGTTCACACGCTGTGTTTGTGTGGGTGTGTCGGCTTAGCAGGGAGTGTCGTCCTCAGGTTACTAAAGGGCACATTCTCTGGAGTCATGTGTGCTTCCTAGTGTAGGTGTGTATATACCTGTATTACTGACATTGTGGGGACATAAGTGTGTTTACTGTCACTGTGTCAGGACTTAATGTCGTAAGAGGAACCGGAAGGACCCTGAATTGGATAAGCAGAAAAGGGTTGGGTGGATGGTAGAGGTCTGCTTTTAAGGGAGTTAGGTGTGTGTGTGCGTGCGAGCTGGTATTACCAGCATTGTGGGGACCAGAACTCCTACCTGTGTTGTACAACATTGCATTTAAAGATTAATCTGTGCTTCTGTGTTGAACCCATGTAGAGCCTCTACACAAGCAGCCAATGCTGTTACAAGTGTATCATTTTCAATTTCAGATAAAGCAGAAAAAAGAAGCAGCGAGAAATTTGTAGAGGAAATGACATTAGACAAATAACTGTGTCAATGCAACACATAGTTACGTTTCTGGGCTCAAGTTATGGTGTGTGTGTGTGTGTGTGTGTGTTGGTCAGAGAGAGAGATGCACTTCAGTGACCCTGCTGAACTTGCTGAACTTGCTGAACTCGCAGAGATAAGAGCATTCCCGAGGCAGAGTTGCAGCTCGTAGGTTCAGACCCTCTTTAAAAATTCCTTTGATTTGTTGATTGAGGGTTGTGACTAAACACTGCTGCTCACTAGACGGCACAATATAGACCTGGATTACAGATGAGGGCACCAACATGAAGCAAACCCACTCCGCAGGTGGAGCGTAAAGCTCAGTGAATGAAAGGAGAGTTCTTGAAACTCAATCTTGTTCCTGGAGAGTCAGCTCAAAAACTTTATCTGATGGATGTATCTAAATTGAGAAGGGCAGATGCTGTATGTATATCTGATTATTGTTATCTAAACTCTAATGTAATCTGAGTCTGACACGCTCGACATTTCTATCTTAGTTTCTGTTTTTGTAGCATACATTAATCCACTGCAGACGTACCAAGTGAAACTGTTTGGGTTATGTAGGCAAACTGATGCAGGTCTATGTAAGATCCTTACTGATAACTCTTCCCTGACAGAGCTTTCAGTAAAATTCTGAGGTGTAGATATTTTTTACTCATGGTCTTCTTTTTTTCAGGTTTATGCTGGTTACCTGCTGTCTCTGTGACATCACTGCAAATACTGTCGTTAATACCACCTGGTTTGCAGACCAAGGAGCTGAATCACTGCTGACAATCTGACTTATCTTACTTCACAAACTGACAATTTGACACAGAAGCTCACTCTTGTGAGTGGTTGAAGAATTCATTAAACTTTTTCACACAGATCAGAGAACTTATTTGCCAAAGACTTCAATGGCGGCATCAGAACTGATACAGGAAGATGATGATAACTGCATAGAAGTGATTTCAGCAGATTCGCCTTCACCTCCTCAGTCTACTAAGGTGCCCAACCATAACCCAACCCACCACATCTCCCGGGCACCTCCTTCTGAGGACGTTCTCGATGGTGATGGTGATGGCAAATGCAAACGTGAGCGCAGAAAAATTACTGAAGTGCTGAAAGAGAACCAGCTGATAAACTCGCTGTGCAACAAGATCCGGCAACGCTGCGACTACGACCAGATAACCAAGGAGTCAGACAACCCTCTCCCTAAAGAGTGGTGGAAAACGGGTGTGTCCTTTATTTACGCCTTCTTCGCCCTGGTGTTAAACGCTGTCATAATCGTTATCATCCACGAGCGGGTGCCAGACACGTCTGTGAGTCCGCCGCTTCCTGACAAGTTCTTCGACTACATTGACAGAGTGCCCTGGGCCTTCAAAGCAACAGAGGCCTGTGGCTTGACTCTCTGTGGATTGTGGTTGGTCCAGTGGCTGGCACTTAAACACAGGTAATACTAAGGATTGAAGGTGTACTAACAATCGTACTGCACCCAAGCCCAATTCCCTTCCCTTATATAGTAAACTTCAGTGTGACTTAGCATCTCGACTGCCCTCTATCTTTTAAACTCACATTCTTGCAGAGCACAAGTTTCACAGTGTCATGCATTACGCGGTTTAATTGTAGTTGACGGAGCGTTAGTGAGGCATGCTCCAGTGCATTTAGCAATCACTACAGGGATTTTCCGACAGAGAAAGTTTTCCCTCATCTCCTGATCGCAAGGGTGTTTTGATCTGTGGCAAAGGCAAGTCACTAATTCCTAACTTGTTGTTTTTGTCAGCATCTCTGCTTATGCTAGTGAATTATGTTTAATTACCTTGTGGTCATGTTAGAAACACATAAAATGCTGGGAGTTTTTCATCATGGGTCCCCACTCTCTATTGTAGTCAATTTTATTTCTCCCTCAGATTTTTGCACTACTTAATAAATGAACTGGTTCTTATATACAGTGTTCCCCCAGTTATCCCGGGGGTTACGTAGTGCTTTTCCACTCAAAAGGGTTCAGTTTCTTGCCAAACTGTCCTTTGGCACACGGACTGGAATCTCACTGAAAAAACACTTTTATGTTATGGCAGAGCGATCGTGGCTCGGCGGTGTTTCTTCATGATTGCGACGCTCTACCTGTATCGCTGCATCACCATGTACATCACCACCCTGCCGGTACCTGGAAAACACTTAGAGTGCGCGCCAAAGGTATGTAAAGGTGCACCTAAGTACACTCACCTGTTCACTATTCACCCTTCTTCAGTTAAAGATCATTTGTCCTCTCCATGCAGCTCTACAACGATGTGACGGAGAAAATGTGGCGGATTCTCCGGATGGTCTCAGGAGGAGGTAAAACTAGATTTATAAAATATGTACAGTAAGTTTTTAGTATTTGGCTTGTAGCTGGACACTGATTCACAGGAAACACTAGTGTATTCAAGCACCGGACACTGCTGCATTGCACTGTGGCATAAACAGCAGTGATCAGTGGTTGGTGATTAGGGCATCTGAGATTGATCATTAGTGGGTTTTATTCGTACAAAAGGAGTACTGATGTAACATTTATGCTCACTCACACTCAGGTGCCTCGTTTCCACCACCAACAATTATCAACGTCAGCTAAGGTTACATTAGAAAACGAGTCCACTTAACATTAATGTGCAGAGTTCTGCATCTTTCTTAATCATGTGAAATGAATAATTATTTAAACTTAAAATGCTGTATTTCTTTTTGTCTTCAGGTTTGAACGTGACCGGCTCTCACATCTTGTGTGGAGACTATTTGTACAGCGGTCACACCATCATGCTGAGGCTGTCCTACCTCTTCATCAAGGAGTGTGAGTTACCGCACACCTATTTATTTTTACATGATCACACACATTGATATGCAACTTATCACGAATAAACTCATGTCGATGTTAAATAATAGACACTTGGCTTCACATTACCCTGATTACTACTTAGCCGTAGTATTAAACTAATTTGTGCATGTTGCTTTATTAATATTCCCTGTTTGTGTTCAGACTGCCCCCCCAGGTTCTGGTGGTATCGTTGGTTCTGCTTTTTCCTGAGCATATTTGGACTCATCTGCATCCTCCTTGGCCACGAACACTACAGCATTGACGTGGTGGTTGCATACTTTGTCGTCAACTGGACCTTCCGGTGGTACTACGCCATGCTGGAATCACATGTGAGTAGGCCGATAGGACATAGTATATATAATTTGTTATACATTTTTATATACACTTTTTATTTGGAATGTGTTTGTGTTGGGTCATCTTGTTTTGGCCCATTGTTATTTCACTGTGTCAAGTATTATTACATTAAGATAAAGATAAATAAAGAGTTTTAAACTCATACCATAGCTGCATCTACTAAAAATATCGGACAAGTTCAAATCCGAGTGACTTCAAAATTGACTGAAAACAACAACTGTTTCTTCTCTTCTAACTTCTGGTGCTCTGTCAGGTACACAATCAGGAACCCAACAAGTACCTGACTAGGACCTGGTGGAACCGGATCTTCAAATTCCTGGAAGGGAACGTCAAGGCCACTGTCCCCGTTGAGTTTGGGTGGCCGGTGCCCATCCCTACTACCTCATGCAGACGGAGATACAGTATAGTGGACAGGTATGATAGTTAAGTGAGGACTAAGAGGAGGGGAGATAAGTGACCTGATGACAGCAGCATCTGTCCTCCCTGACTCCTGAAGAAGACGAATGGACAGAGGTGGACATGAGACTTTACTTTCAGATTATTTATTTATTGGAATCAGCATTTTTCTATTGAGGAAGAGGACTCACAGGAGGAAGAGACAGTGCGTTTATATTATTAACATCATCTGGTATAGAGTCATTAAAGTTGGTGCCGCTAGCTACATGCTAGCTCTTTATCAGAAACAACATTTTTAATGTCTTCAGCATCCATGATGTAAACCTGCCAACAAGAAAAAACACTGTTCTTTTGTAAGCTAGTCTGAGAGTGGTGCCAAAGCTAAACCTCTAAGCTGTGTTGTATTTTCAGTCTGCATTGTTGCTAACTGTGCTAACTATATATTTGGGGTATACTTAAGGAAAATGAAGCTGCACATACAAAAGAGACTAAATCTAAACTAGCTGTGTTGTTGTTTCTGGATGTGCAACCTCCCACAAAATAAAACCCTTAAGTATTACAGTTCATTCTGGCTGTGGTGGTTTACAGTAGTTTGACTTCAAATTCTCAGTGCTAGCTCCAGGCGGGTCCTTATCAGTGTGAATTAATGTGTTCTTGTAGCTTTATGTTCTTGATTGTTGTTGTTGTTTAAGTTATGTTTTCAAGTCTGAATGTTAAGTGTTAAGGCACTGAGTTAATGGTGGGTTTTTTAAAAAACAATGCCATATCAATCAGTGAAAGAAAACCTTCCTGCAAACTTTGATTCTACCTAATGTACCTAGTAAAGCGTTAATAATGAAGGTCGTTGTGCCATAAAGCTCCACAATTTTATAAAAATGTTTCTTCACATTTTGCTCATGTTGACTTGAACACACTGTCACAATCACGTTTGCTTTGATAATAAAAGATTTATTTTGAGCACAGAGCAGTTTACTAGTGTTAAATATTCCTGTTTTAAGATGAACTACTACATACAATGCACATATACAGCTTCTGTATAATGTTCAGTTTCAGCAGATTTGTGTGATTCATGGTACAAAGTCATCTTTACAGTATTTATATTATATGGACATGAGGTAGCGTCCGTGTTCTTCATCTCTCTGGAGGAAAGAAAAAAAAGCTCCTGTCTCTTTAAGGCCCACGTCCTTAAAAGTCCTTAAAAGCCAACTTTCAGAATCATTCACTGCTTGTGAGCTGTATTTATTCTTATCGTCACACTGACGACAACAACAGCCAGATGTTGTCACCTTAAATAAACTGTAGGTTACTTGTTAAAATGCTGCAAAACTGAACAAAAGAAGCCTCAGACATGTCAAAAATGTGAAAGGAAATTCAATGTGAATGCTTGTCATTTCAATTTTTATCATGTTTTCATCCAGGTTTGGCTCAGGACTTTTTCTAAAAAGTTTGGTTTTATTTTCTTATTTGCTCACTTTTATTCTCTGTAAGTCAGAAAACCAGCATTGCAGTATCAGGAAGAACTGAGTTGTTGTGTTGTGATATCAGTGTTAATTGTTCTGACCATCATGGCTTTTAAGTTAAAATAAAAACTTAATAATATGCGAACTAGGCAGTTATCAGCTGTAAATTCATAAATCTTTCAGGAAAAGATTGCAGAGGTTGTTTGGTTTAGTGACATTGTTTAGCGTGTTACGGTCATAACTTAAGATAAAGATTTATGATTGGAAAATAGAAATAGAAGTGTATTGATGAATGTTCAATCATCCACATAAGGAAATCTCAAAGTTTATTCCTGACGAAACGTTTCTCTCACTGAAAACACTACGTCCACTTTTTGGGATAAAAATTAAACTACTTAACAGTTTAAGCAGAGATAAAAACTAAATAAGTTGAGCAGTCGTTTCATAAGGATTCAAGTCATTTTCTCAGTGGGTTTCAATTTTAAAAAAAAATTTAAAAAAATCCGAGGATTTATTTTAATTTTGACTATTTTGGGGGCACCAATAAGCCTACATACACAATGACGTTACTGCTACGTGCCCATAGTAGTGTTGTTTGGTCTGTTCGTGCTGTTGACATACTGGTAAACTACATTTAGTTTAGGTGCTATGATGATTAACCTAAGATATACCTGTGCGCCACTCCTCATCGTGTAGGAGGAGTTCACAGCCAAAGAAACAAACACGCAGACAGAAAAGTCACGCATGTCATTTTATTACATTGTAGTTGTTTGTCATTGTGTGATTATTCCTCCCCCACCCCCCACCCCTGTCCCTTCAGAGCTCTCATCCAGCATTAAGAGTCCAGCTGCAGTAAACAAACAGAAAAGATATGTAGATATTTAACAGAAAATAGTTTTACACACATGGTTAAAATCTCAGCTTTTATGAGTTTATTCACAGTAATTATTTCATACTAGACCCCAGTGTATCACTTTTATAGTTTAAAGAAACTTTAGGTTAATTATTAACACTTCTCTGCAGCGCCTCCTGGTGTGTAAATGCCAGTGTTTATTATTAGTTTGCATGTACAGGCAGGCGCTCACTGACTAAAACCAAACTTAGTATAATACAAAAGCAATGTAATGAGTACAAAATCATTGTAAAATTAAAATTATTTAAGACCAGCTGATGTATGTAATTAATAAGAGTATCATAAAAATCTTATTTAAATATTATTTGTTTATTTGGCCATTAAATATATTTATTTAAAAATAACTGCAGCTCACTTCCCGAATGTCTCAAAAACTGTTAAATATATAAAACTGAAAGTTTTACTGGGGGAATCAGGATCTGTACATTAAAAAAGTCTCAGTGTTGGCGAGTTAAAAACATTCCCATAAAACCCCCTTTCTGATCACACACTGATAAAACAAATACATTTTAAAAACTTCACATCTTAAGTAAAAAAGTGAAAAAAATTACAGGAATAAAGAAAATATACATTTTTTTAAATAACTAAAATAAATACATTTATTATTAAAAAGGGAAATAAAAACACTGTTGTATTTTATTCTTATACTTTTTATATATTACATTTAATTTGAATTTTTGGCGTATATTCACTTAGACTAATTTCAAAATCCTTCAAATTTTATAATGTCCTATATTTATGAATATGACTGGACTGTCAGTGACAGATATTGAAAAAAATAAAACCCGACCTGGAAGTGCTTCCTGATATCTGCTGGCTCTGCCTCCTCTTCCTTTTACCCTGAAGATTAAAAAAAGAAGCAGAAGCTTTCAGGCACAGACATGCAAAGGGAGTACTTCTGATAAATAAAGTGAACATACGTAATTGTCCCGAGCAGACCATCCAGGGTAGAGCTGCATGTGGAGGAGTCTCTCTTTCTGCGCCAGGTCGTAATATTTGGACTGCTCGGAGTGGGACAGAGCGTGCCACTGAGGAACAGAGACAGCAAGTGCTTATTAAACAAACTCATAGTTGCATAAATTAAACATCAAACATTAAAAATGGTGAAAAGAGCTACATCTGCCAGCCACCAAAGAAACCCTTTGAACTGTGTTTCTGTTGCCCTACTCCTGCGTCACTCTGACATCACCGTGACATCACCAGGTTTCTCACCCTGCGGCCCAGGATGCGGTTGATGGCGGCGCTCTCTCTCTCCTGGCCTTCCTGCAGCACTTTGTGTCTCATCTCCTTCATGTAGAGCATGAAGGCGTTCAGAGGCTTCTTCACAGGCTGCCTGCTGCCGAGGACGAGAGGCACGAGCACACAGAGCGTTCATTCACACCACTGGTTTCCATCAGAAGCACTGCTCAACTTTAGTAACCCACCACAAGCTCACCTGAAGGCACTGTTGCTGTGGTAACAGGTGTGCTGCCCGGACTGGGCGGAGACCTGCTGGGCAGCAGCAGCGCTGACTGGCTGGCTGTACAGAGAGGAAGAGGGGAAGTGTCTGTCGCTGTAGAGGAGGAGAGGAACGAGAGGATGGACGGTCTGCAGAAGGACAAGGAGAGAGGCTCGAATTCAAATGTTTAGTTTAAAAAAATAGAACAAGGCATTACTAATCCAAAAAAGTTCATTTTAAATAATTTATTGTACTACTATTAATTTATTTATAGTTGAGAAAATGGATGGTTTAATTTAAATTGCAGGTAACAGGTTGTTAAATGTATAATGAATACATTTATTTATACATTTATTTCCTTTTGTGTATTATCGGTGCTTCACGCCCAGCTTCCTCGTGGCTGCTGATCTCTGTAATTTCCTGGTGTTTCAGTCTTGATCATAACAGAAACAGAAAGCAGCAGCTTGTAGCTTTTTCCCTTTTTAGCTGAAAACATGACACCACAGTATGTTCAACACATCAGGCACATGAAAACAGCCTGGGGACAGTGGACCCCGAGCCTGGACTGCATTTAACACTGATTCTGTTAGAAAGGGAACATACTGGCTTTAAGGGAAGGTTTCAACACACACACACACACATAACCATCAGAAGTGAATCAAGGCCTCATCCTGACAGTGAGAACAGATGGGGATAAAAACACTCACAGTATCAGCAGCAGTGCTTTGAGTCTGTGGCATGTTATTTTGCCCCCTGCTGGTCGGATTGAGATACTGCTGCTGCTCAGCTGGCCACCAATCGTACGCCTGTGGTTTAACTGAAACAGAAGAAGGAAACAAATCACTTTCAAATGTTGTCAGAATGTTGTCTTTTTTGGTGGGCTTATTTTTATTTATGTTCATTGATTTTTACCGCCACAGCTCAGCCCTGCAGAGTTTGGATTTAGTCGCATCTCCTGAAATGAGATCAATAATCCAAACAGTTTACAGTGACTGAGGCAGTCAGAATGAATAATATATACATTTCATTATCATCTTAGTATGCATTACATTATATATTACAAATAATCATTTACTAGTTATTGCTCTATCATTAATATGTAACTGTCAACACGAAAAGGTAATCAAAGATTTATAAGCACTTACATTTGACTGACACTTTTACTCTGTTTACTTTTGTCTGTTAAAACTGTTTTATTGTTATTTTAGTTACATTTATATTTGATACAAAAGACATTGAGCTGCCATGAATATCTTTATTTACCAAACAGTTATCATTTGTACATGAAAATCTTAATTTTAAAAGAGGACTATGATGAAATTTACCATTTAAAACATAAAAAACATTTTTGTAATTTACTTTACAATAAAATTAAGTTATATTAATAAGTTTTGTAGAAATTACCTTGTATTTATGTGACATCAATATGACTATTTATGACAATGACTTTACCATACAACAGTTTTGAGTCCCCAAATAAGGACCAAAGAGCCGGTAATACACCCAGGTTATAATTTGATATAATTCAATTAAAAATCCAATAATAACAATAATCACTAGAATGAATACTTACCTCTATGCCGGGCATCTGTCTGTCCTTGACTGTAAGGAGGGAATAGAAACCTAAAGTAAAAGTAGATTTAGAGATTTGTGGATAATTCAGATGTTAACACAGAGAAGAGTGGCAGGAGTGTGATTCGTCTCTACTGTAGAGATGAACTCGTGTCCATGATGTTTATAAACCCTTCGACCTCCCCACCCCCCAACAAACAGTTATTTTCTTCCCTCAGGTTCTTCCAGTGCTCTCCTCATAGTTTTCTCTCCTACAACCTACAAAACCTCCCAAATGCTCACAGATTTTAATCTATCTACAACCTCAATCACCTGAGAGTCGGGGCTGGTTTAGCTCTTTATTCCTGTGGCCATAATACTGTCTTTCATCAGTCTACTTCATAAATCGAAACTGCCAAAAGAGGAGAAAAAATATTTCCTTAACATATTAAACTATTCGTTTTTCACAGAAAAACAGTTGTTTTTTTTTCAATTTCACTCTTTTATTTCCATTTGCAGGCCCTAGAAACGCACACACAATACGTTCCATTAACAATAAAAAACATTTATATTTAGAACATTTTGTGCATAAACACTCTCAGATATAATCCTCTTTTTTATTTCACCACAACCTTTGACTCCTCCCTCTCTCGCTCCCCCCCAGGTTCAGTGTTGGTGTCAGGGGTGAGGATCCCTCTGGCTTTGCTGGCACGACTGTCAGAAGTGTTTTGCTGCGATGCGCCCGATTAAATCATGACCGATAGAAACCATCAAAGGAAATAATCAGGCATATTTTTTTGTTTTAATAACATATCAAACACATATTGTTTAAAAAAGATTTTAGTGAAAGCACAACTCCCCCCAAAGGCCAAGGGCTAGATTAAAGCTGATGCCAGCATTGGTAATGCAATAGTGATGTGATAGCCTCACGTAGTGTATTATTCTTTTTGTGTCACTTGAGATTTTAACATATATTCATGCAGTGTATGAATATATTTATTTATTTTTCACATGGGTAAAAAACATTAGATGTGTGTAGCTCGTCAGGAAAGTGTTCACAGGAAAAAGAGTTGAGGGATGGGGGGGAACAATGCAGGGGGTGGGGAACTCCAGGCCTCAAGGCCCGTCCTGCAAGTTTTAGATATCACTCTAGGTCAACACATCCAAATCAAATGATTAGTTCATTACCTCTGTAGAACTTCAAGACATGTTGATGAGGTAATTTTGAATCATTTAGTTCAAGGAGACATCTAAAACCTGCAGGACACCGAGTTCCCCCATTCTGTTCTAATGAGAGCTTCCAGCAGGGTAACACACAGTGCTACAAAACTCAGATAATCTCAAACTGGTTTCTTGAACATGCTCTAAATCAAAGATTTGCATCATGCACGTGCAACCAGCAAATCTGTAGGAACTGTGCGATGCTTTAATGTCAATATGGAGAAAAATCTCTGAGCTATGTTTCCAGCGCATTGTTGAATTTCTGCCTGGACGAATTAAGGCAGTTCTAAAGGCTAAAGGAGGTCCAACTCAGTACTAGTAAGCTTTTTATTTTATTTTTTTATTCAAGGAAGCATGTTACTATCTAAATTAAGCACACAGTTCACACAGTACGATTTGTAACATTTTGCTGTTCCAGACAAGTGAAACCCTAAAGCCTACCTCGGTATCTAACAAGACTCATCTGGAAAAAAATCATACTGTAATTGCTAACACTACAGCAACTGAGGCAAGGTGGCACTGTAACAATTATATTTATCCATTCATCCATCCTCTTCCTCTTCTGATAGTTGGGATAGACCTCAGACAGCACCCACAAGTCGGAACTGGTTTGATGGATGGATAGAATTTTTATGGATAGAAAGTCTGGAGTTAAGGATTTGCTCAACAGAAGAACATAAACTACTTTTTTGACTCCACCTTAGTTGGCAGTGTCAAGTAACACAAGTTGAAAAAGGAAAATTAAAATGTTCATCTACATATTTGGTAAAAAAAAAAAAAAAAAAAAAATTAATCTCAAAAAGAAATCATCAATAACTGAATAAGTCACTCATTTTTTGTTAATACACAGAATTTTTCCTTTTCAGGGAAAACTCACCATAGTGAGGCCATCATAATCACATTTATATTTAACTATCCAAAAGTAGTCTGAAAAATTCGTTAACACTTCCATACTTTTTTGACTTAAGAAAACAAACAAATATAAAAGGTTGTAGCACATGAACTTGGGAAACTAAAATGTTTAACTGACTGATTTTTAAAACCCTGTGCTAAAATTTCTCTCAGAGCGTGGACTGAGTGTCGGACTTGTGTTCTTCGGGCTGGTGGATCTTCATGTGTGATTTCAAACAGTGGCTCTGAGTGAAGGCTTTCTCGCATAATGTGCACTGATACGGTCTCTCTCCATTGTGGATCCTCATGTGAATCTTCAGGTGTGCCTTGCGAGAGCACGCCTTCCCACAGATCTCACACACAAACTGTTTGATGCCTGCATGGATCTTGACGTGGGAGTTTAGGGCAGCCCTTTGTTTAAAAAAGCGTCCACATATGGTGCAGCCGTATGGAGCCTCACCGCTGTGCACTCGCAAGTGTTTCTTTAGTTCGCCGTTGCTCACAAAACCTTTATTGCATGTGACACAGACAAAAGGCTTCTCGTTGCTGTGCGTCCTCAGGTGAGCCTTCAGGGTCTGATTTGTCGTGAAGGTTTTGCAGCAGATGTGGCAGAGGTACGGTTGGTCTCTGGCTGTGTGAATCTTCTCATGAGTCTTCAAAGACCATTGAAGTCTGAATTGCTTTCCGCAGATGTGGCAGCAATACTGCCGCTCACCAGTGTGAGTCAGCTTGTGTCGGCTCAAAGCCCTGCGATCAGAGACAGACTTACCACAAATCTTACAGTGGTATCGCTCTTTTCTGGTGTGGGTTTTGGTGTGAGCTGTGAGCTGTCCCTTAAGACCAAATGATTTGGGGCATATATCACATTGGTATAGTTTCTCCTCTCCATGAATCAAACGGTGAATCCTCAGGGCAGACATTCGAGGAAAGGTTTTGCTACAAACGTTACATTTGAACAGCTTGTTTGCTGTGTGAAAAGACACATGGCTCCGGAAGCTCTTTCTGGAGTAGAAAGACTTCCCGCAAATCAAACACTTGTAAGTTTTTTGGTAATTTTGAAGATGTTCCTTCAACTTTTCCACAGACTCCAAAGTCTTTCCACAAACTCCACAAACACTCTGCGGCTCATCCACATGACTCCAGATGTGTCTCATCAAACTGGCCAGGTGAGTGTACTCAACTCCACAAACTTTACAGGAAATTTTACCCTTAAACCTCTTTATCCAACACTTGGCTACTTGCTTCTTTTTTGTTTGTTTTTCTTTTTTTGTTTTTGGCAGTTGCGGCTTGGGATCAGGTTTCCAGTCATCGTCTCCATCCAACATCTCATCTTCATTCATGCCATCACTGGAGTTAACCTCGCTGTCACTAACATCTTCTTCAGTTCGCAGGTCCTGGTTTTCTGATGTTGAGTTGGTGGCCAGAACATCGACTGTGGTGTCATCGTCATGCTGAGTTGGGCTGCTGAGGAACATAAATTTGTAGTTACTTTGTGCAAATTCGAAATGACTTTAAGACAAAGTCTTAAGCGTTCACTGAATCCCAATTACAGTGGTCCCTCGTTTAACGTGGGAATTACATTCTATTAATAACCCGCAATAGGTAAAATTCGCAAACTGGTAAGCTTTATTTTTTACAAATATTATAGATGTTTTAAGGCTGTAAAACCCCTCACTACACACTTTGTATACTTTTCTCAGACAGGCATGAACATTTTCACACTTTTCTCTCTTGTTTAAACACTCTCAAAGTTCAAACCTTTGTAGAAAAATCAGTCCAGTATCCAGGTGCAGAACATACGAATAGAGCAGCTGCCAGAGAATTCATCATTAATGAATCAATGGAAGAAGAATGAGTTGAGTAAAGTTTGACTTATCTGACTGTTTGGTTGTTTTTTTTATGCTTAATGCACCTTATAATCCGGTGAGCTTTATGGTCCGAAAAATATGGTAACTTCTATCTTCCTTTAGCTTGTCCAGAAGTCCAACTTTTTGTGCAATGGTTAGCATCTTCCTCTGCCTTTTGGGTGCTACTGCAGGTGCCTTTAACGTCGACACTGTTGTGTTTGCTTTCTTCTGCTAGCGAAGATTTATGTAAATTTGACAAGCTGAACACATCCTGTACTGTACTGGAGACATGATACGAGATTGATTGACAATGGTTTACAGTCGATCAGGACATAGAACAAAATGTGCTGTGAAAAAAGCATGCAAAATTGCGCCCAAAAAATCCATGAAACAGCGAGGCCGCGAAAATGAAACGCATTATAGTGAGGGACCACTGTAATCCAATCTCGAAAAACACTTAATATTTAATGGGCTTGGTTTTTAGTCACATGTTGTTGCAAAACAAAAATTTGCACAAAAAAAGGAAAGAGTTTTCCTCCCAGGAGAGCATATCTTGCTCTACAACCTTTATATACCTATCAGCTTTCATAGTTCCTTCCAAAACAAGCACACCGTGTGCACTTATGCACCCCGTTACCATCAGACAAGCTGGCTTTTGAACTGAACGCTGATAACACGATGGATGGTCTCCCTGGCGGACGCAACGTTCATGATCACCAACAATAATATTAAATTTGGACTTCTTTGAATGACTCTTGGCCCACAGGACACGATGGCACCTTTGGGCCATGTTCAAATATGACTTATTTTTCATGACGGAGCTTTAGCTAGTATCTGCAGATGGCACGGTGGATTGTGTTAACTGACATTGTCTGAGGGCCCCAGAGATCACTGGGATCCAATAAAGGTCATCTGAATTGTCCCTTACAAACTGAGACATTTAACGTCTAACACTCAAAATGGCAGCTTTATTTGCTGTGAAACACGAACACTAAATGCAGGAAACAAAACACAAAACTAGGAAACTAGGAGATTAGACTAGATCTTAGACTTATATATCTTAATTAATTAATTAAATTCATTAATTAAATTGCAGAAAAATTTCCACCTGTAAAACTGTAAATTGCGAATTCTAGAGCCATTTTCTTTTCTCAGATTTCGCCATCTTTAGTTTTCAGTTGACTCCTGTTAGTAAAATGACATATGCATTTCTTTATATTAATTAATTTAATTAAGCATAATAATAAAGTAAGTTATGGTGTCATCTGGCTACAACTGATTTTTTTTCATGTTGTTCATTTTCTTTTTTATTGTTTCAGAAGACGTTTTTGTAAAAGCCTTTGTAAAAAAAATATCAGTAGCAAATCTCTTTAATTTCAGTTGTTTTATCAGTTTTTTAAATTACCTGGAAAGCAGTTTAGCTTTAACACTTCTTAGTGCCTCGGCATCACTGGACACTGGGTCGACATTTGTCTGTAAAGAGTGAAGGGTCTTCTCTTCCTCCTTCCCTGTCTGTAAGGGTTAGTTCCACAAATTATTTTTACAAATTTATTTACCAAAACAACAAAAGTACAAGTTTAGATTAGATTTTTTAAATTCAACCGTCTTTTTAAAAATTCTCTTCTTCTAGTCAACCCACAACTACAGACATTTACAAGCCAGTAAGAACCATATTTCAGATGTTACTTCCTTGCTAGAAAATCACCTGACTCAAAAATATCGACAAGCTAGGAGCAAAGCAGATTGTGAAAGCTGCTGCTCTACAGAAAAGCAGAAATTATGTGCTAACAAATGTAAATGTTGTGTCAAAATGTCTCATATGAATTGTTTAGAACTGTATCAACCTACCTTTGGCCTAATGTAGAGGGCCGAGTTTCCAACAGCATTGATGGCGTTGTAGATCACCTCTGGAGTTCTTGGCTCTATCTGCAACAGCTGGAGCCTTCTGTGTGAGCTTGATATGAGAAAGTCCAAAGGTTCATCAGAACCCAGCTGAGGGAAGGTGGACCTCAGCAGCTCCAGGAAGTCGTCCTCTTGTAGACCACGAGGACACGTCAGATTCTGCATCGGACATTTCTTAAACACTGAAATAAAAAGAGTTCAACCTTTGATGGATCTAAAACCTGAAAGAAACTAACAGTTAAATAGTTATTTGACTAACAGTTATTTAACAGTTATTTGAGTCTATAAAACAAAAGAAAACAAAAAAAAAAATAGCAGAGTGATCAACCACAGTCCAAGAAAACCTCATCAAGCTGTGGAATATATACAGTGATGTGGAAAATTGTTTGCCCCCTTCCCGATTTCCAGCTCTATGGTAAATGGCCTGTATTTGTATAGCACTTTACTAGTCCCTAAGGACCCCAAAGCGCTTTACACATTCAGTCATCCACCCATTCACACACACATTCACACACTGGTGATGGCAAGCTACACTGTAGCCACAGCCACCCTGGGGCGCACTGACAGAGGCGAAGCTGCCGAACACTGGCGCCACCGGGCCCTCTGACCACCACCAGTAGGCAACGGGTGAAGTGTCTTGCCCAAGGACACAACGACCGAGACTGTCCAAGCCGGAGTTCGAACTGGCAACTTTCCGATTACAAGGTGAACTCCCAACTCTTGAGCCACGGTCGCCCATCTAAATGACGGTGTTGTTATTAAGGGGGAAAATGGCCTGCAAGGTAGAGTTCCAACACGAAAACCACTGCTGAGCAAAAGGTACATCTCAGTTTTGCCAGAAAACATCTTTATGAGACTGTGGCATGACATTAAAAAGGCTGTTCATGCTCGAAAACCCTCCAATACAACTGAATTACAACAATTCTGCAAAGATGAGTGAGCCAAAATTCAGCGCCGTTAAAGACTCTTTGCAAGTTATCAAGAACATTTGATTACAGTTGCTACTAAGTGTGGCCCAACCAGTTACTAGGTTTAGGGGAAATCATTTTTTCACACATTTTGGATTTTTTTCCTCCCTTAATAATAAACACCTTCATTTAGAAACTGCATTTTGTGTTCACTTGTGTTATCTTTGTCTAAAACTATGTTTGATGATCTGAAACATTCAAGTGTGACAAACAAAAAATATCATATCAGGAAAGGGACAAACCCCTTTTCACACCACTGTACATATATTTTTATTTAGCAATCATAGTTTGCCAGCCTCTAGGACTAATCGACTAATCATTTTAGCTCCATAATGAAGAACATGACCATACCAGTGTTCGAGAGCGTGTCAATCTGAGAGTCCTCAAGGATGCGGATCCGGAAATCTATAGGAGTCTTTGCGTCATTGTATTTCACCCTATCAAACGCAAACACGCAGAGAAGAAGGAAAATACATGTTTTAATGGCTTTAATAGGCTGAAAGTGTCACAGCATTGTGTTTTCAATTTTTTTACAACAAAACGTGGCCAAAATGTATGACTGGCTCTAGGTTTGGTGCAGCAGTGCTATACGTCTTTAGAGCCAGCAAATACACAAGAGCGCACAAGTGATGCCCTCTTTAGTTTGATTACCTTTTTTTTTTACACTTTATTTTTATTGACAGTCCTGTATATCTTTTACAAAACATTCAGACCCCCAACAAGCACAGAGCATCTAGCCTAACAAACAAAAAAAAGACATATCCCTTTATGGTAAAATCAGATCAAATAAGTGAATTACAGCAATGATACATGGTACCAGAAATTATAATATTTTTCCATTTAAGTAAAGGTCCCATTTTTTCCAGTATTTCTCAAATTTATCGGCAGCAAGTCTTAGTGAGAAATTTCCTAATGCCTATCCAGTCCAAGAATGACGGTGGATCCACGTTTAGCCATTTGCGAGTTATGGCTTTCTTTGCACCAGCCAATAGTATCAATAAAAGATATTTGTCTGAATTCCTCAGTCCTTGTGGCAAATCACATAGATAAAACACAGTGAAATCAGGGGCCAAGTTCAAGCCCATCACGGTATTGATTTCTTTGATCACTACTAGCCAATAGGGGACAATCTTAGCGCATTCCCAAAAACTATGAAAATGTCCTGCAGATACACATCCACAGTTTCTCCAACACTGAGCCTTGTCGGGGTCTTTACTTTGTTTACTCTTAGCATTAGGCGTGACAAAAAAACGCACTGTGTTTTTCCATGCAAATTCCCTCCATAGACCTGAGCTTGAGGTCATTACCACAGCCTTACATATATTGAACCAGTTGTTGTCATGTATTATTATTTCAGCCTCTTCTTCCCATCTAGCTCGGATATATGTTGTGTCATTATTCCTACATCTTTGTAAACATTTGTATAATCTGGATATCTGTCTCTTTGGTGCATTCCCCTTACAAGAGTCAAGGAAGATTTTAACCAAGCCCGTGTCCTCCTCTTCTAGGAATTTTATGTTTCTGTCGTAATGGTGCCTCAGCTGGAGGTATCTAAAGAAATCCTGTCTTTCCAAGTAAAAACTTCTGTGGAATTGCTGGTAGTCTTTTAGTACATTTTTATCTGTAAACTTCTAGTAGCCTGTTATACCCTTATGTGACCACTGTATAAATCTCTTATCCATGTTTGCAGGTGCAAAATCCGAATCGTAAGTCCAGGCACTTTTTTCAGTTTTCTCATATTTGAGTATCCTATGCCGTATCTCTATGGGCACTTTCATTAGTGCCGGGAGCAGGTCTGCATCTATATGTCTTTTAATGAGTGGTTGATCTCCAAGCAGTGATTGAAGCGGTGTCTCACAGTAGGATTGATCTATCTCCTTCCATTTAGCCTCACACATTGGATCACACCACCCAATCATCACTCGTAACTGTGCAGCCCTATAATAGTCCTCAAGACATGGCAGAGTGAATCCACCTTTGTCCTTTTGCAGTTGTAACGTCTGAAATTTTATTCTTGGTTTTTGTTTGGCCCAAATAAAATTAGAGATGATCCTATTCTAATCGTTAAATTGCTTGGAGGGTACGTGTATAGGCAGCGCCTGGAACAAATAGAGAAGCTTTGGCAAAAGATTCATTTTTAAGTAGTACTGATTATGCATATTCATTGGCAATAATGACCAGCGCTGTAGGTCTGCCTTAATTTCTGATGTCAGTGGGACATAATTGCATTCATAGAGGTCGGATAGATCTGTGGGTATATGAATTCCTCGATATTTTCTAGAGGTGTTACTCCAGTTAAACTTGGCTATCTTTTGAATGTCTTGTGGTGGTCGGTAATTATATAAGAGAATCTGAGTTTTCTGTAAATTTAATTTACATCTGGAATATATGCCAAATGTTTTCAATAATGAAAAAAGATTAGGCAGACTGATTTCCGGGTTAGTTAGCATTATGAGAACATCGTCAGCATAGACCAACTTTATACATTATATTGTTAATTAGTACACCTTTAATGTCTTTAGATTCCCTGATAGCTTGCGCCAGGGGCTCAATGAATAGCGCAAAGAGAGGGGGACTCAGAGGGCATCCCTGACGGCAGCCTCTCTCTAGTTGTAGTGTATCTGTTAAATCACCATTAATTTTAATCCAGTGGGTGAGTTGTATAGAGACTGTGAGCATCTGATGATTTGGCTGTTAAAACCGAATCTCTCTAAGGCCAAATAAAGATAATTCCAGCAGACAGAGTCAAACGCCTTTTCGGCATCAAGACTGACAGCTACTGATTCGATATTTTTCATTTTATTTATTAGATGGAGAGCCCGCCTCACATTATCATGAGTTTGCCTATTTCGAACAAAACCTGTTTGATCTGCATCTGTTAGTTCTGAAGTTATAAATTCCAACCATTTAGCTAATATTGTTGCAAATATCCTATAGTCGATATTCAAGACTGATACGGGTCTATAGGAACCACATTCTGTTCTATTTTTACCCGCTTTGGGAATTACTGAAATAAGTGCTCGTTTCCAGGATGGTGGTATCCCCCCCCGTTAATCTCCTCCGTAGTTATTCTTTGTGTATCTTCTATTTTGTTCTGTTCCTATCGATGGTAAATCAAGTGAGGAAAGAAATAGATTAACAGAGGGCACATCTATCATGTGTGGTTCTGCGTACAGTCGGGTATAATAGGTCACAAAAGATTCTTTTATTCTTTTCATGTCATGACATATCTTATCATTTGCTGGGTTTTTAATTTTCTAAATAAATCTGTCAGCCTGCTGTTTCCATATCCTCCAAGCAAGGAGTCTCTTAGATTTGGGACCATTTTCATAATAATTCTGCTTAATGAGTTTAGCCCTTTTGTCTATTTGGTCATCATATAACCTATTTAATATCTGTTGTGTTTCTATAATTTTTCATATGTTCTGATTCTAGGTGTTTCAGTCTCATAGTAAGGTCTTTTAGATACTTCTCTTTTTCCTTTTTTTTTATATGAGGACCACAAAATTAGCTTCCCTCTAAGAACTGCCTTCACTGCATCCCATAAAATACTAGGAGAAATATCACCATTGTTATTGTACTCTATGTATTCCTTAAATTCTTCTTTTACAAACTTTTTGAATTCTACATCATGTAGTAGGCTAGTATTAAGCCTTCATAAAGTCTCTTTGCGATCTGAATCCAAATGGAGTGTCAGGTACACCCCTGCATGGTCCGAAATATCTCTCACCCCTATATCACAATTTAAAATTTTATGCTTATCAAAGTGTCACATAAAAAAATAGTCCAGTCTTGAATACATATGGTGGGAATGTGAAAAAAAAAGTATATTTCTTTTCCAGTGAGTGTGCACACGTCAACCAACCCCAATTCCTTAAGCATTCTTTTAACATATACTGCTTCTGGTTAGTTTGATTACCTTTTGATATATTTTGCTCCATCAGCTGATGGTGTTGCAGGGTTGGATCTGGAGTTGTCATCTTGTTTCTGGAGAAACAGACACAGCGGAAAAACATCTCAAACCTTACCATTACTAGCCAGCCAGTGTTTAGTTTCCCCAACAGAAAAAAAACATGCACCAACTGACATAACATTTCATCATTTGAAAGCTTTAGCTTCCAAATGATTCGGTCTCTATGGAAAAACTTACACAATTGCAAAAAATCTCCTGTACTGAACAAACGACCCTAAATGTCTAAAACATTTGTTACCCTGTTGATATAACAATGCCAGATGAATATGCACTAATTGGTAAAAATACAACCCAATTGGTATGAAAATAATCAGAACATGTCTGAACAGGCAAAATTATTGAATATTTATTCTGAAAATGCCATTAAGAGACCCATCAACAAACGGATCAGACTTCCAACCTTCAGAGAGGTGAAAACTTGGCAAGAGGGGGTCATATCTGTTCTGCAAGATTGTTTTGAATGCACAAATTGGGATATGTTTTGAGAAGTTGCTACATACTCAGACGCCGTGGACCTGGAGGAGTACACAACCTCAGTTACCAGCTACATCAGCAAATGCATTGAGGATGTCACTGTGTTCAAGACCGTCATCATCTATGCAAACCATAGACTCCGGTTCTCTGCAAAGCTACGCAACCTGATGAAAATCAGAGACTCTGCCTTTAAGTCCAAAAATAGAGAAGTTTACACTACAGCCAGAGCAGACCTATCACAGGCCATCAAAGAGGCAAAGCGGCAGTATGCAGATAAGATCAACACACATTTCACAAGTACAAAGGATACTCGGTGCATGTGGCATGGCATCCAAACAATCACGGGCTATAAGCCAACACCTCCGGTAGGGTGGGCGATAGAAACGATATAAATTTGGCCAACGATAGAGATTTTGACTGTACCGCTCTATCGCGATAGCGCATGTTGATGACATCATCAAGCTGTGCCTGTTTTGGTCGAAAGCATTGCTGCGGCTACAACCATTATCATCTGCAAATTATGCCGGGCGACAGTCATAGCAAAGAGATGAAGCACTTTTGAAATATGGGGAAAGCCAACAACTGCGCTTCCTCCACTTCCGTAACATTGATTCATTAATGTTGAATTCTCTCGCAGCTGCTCTATTCCCATGTTGTTGCAGTATATTAATAACTAACCTTGTATTGTGGATGAAAAATCTCAGTTGTTCTCCTGACTGAAGTTTGGCCCGTGTATAGCATCCTGCTATGCGATTGTATTTGTCCCTAACCACCAGAATCCCTCACGTTAACTTTTATCGAGTGGAAAAAAAGTTGGCGTTCATCCTCCAGCTTCACTGTGCTAATGTTATGCTAACATAGCTGTGTCGCTAGCAATCACGTAGCACAACATTATATACCAGGTAGTCCAACTTCAGTAACCGGACGGAGCGGACGGAGTTTTGGACCCAGATTACTCCGCGAAGCTCCTCACTATGGCAACCGTAATGCTCTGACAATCCATCAAGCAGTGCGGCTTACCAAAGTTGTACTAAAACATTTTTTAACAGATTTCTGCACGCCAAAATTGGTTCGAGGTCAGTAAGCACAACCAGAATTCATACATAAGGCACACTCTCGATTTTTGAGAAAATTAAAGGATTTTAAGTGTGCCTTATAGTGTGGAAAATACGTTATACAGAAGAAAAGATTATATCACGATATATATCTTTACTGCACGTGCTTCAAATTATATCGCGATATGGATTTTAGGCCATATTGCCCAGCGCTAACCTCCGGCATGCAGCAGTGATCCCTCACTGTCGGACCAACTAAATGACTTCTTTGCACGTTTTGAGGCAGAGAACAAAGAGCCAGCAAGGAAGATGCGCCCCTCCCCCAATGACCAAGTACTCTGTCTGTCCACAGCAGATGTCAGGATGACACTTCAACACCTGGTGGACTGGTGTCAGATATACAACCTGTCTCTAAATGTTCAGAAGACTAAAGAGATGGTTGTTAACTTCAGGAAGAGGTCAACGACCCACACCCCACTGCACATCAACAGATCTGCTGTTGAGATGGTCAACAGTGTGAAGTTCCTGGGTGTGCACATATCAGCTGACCTCTCCTAGAACCTGAACACCACCACCATCATGAAGAAAGCCCAACAATGTCTTCACTTTCTTAGGAAACTGAAGAAGGCCAGTCTCCCTCCTCTCATCATTTTACCAGGGAACCATTGGGAGCATCCTGCTACATCACTATCTGGTACGGGAACTGCACCCTCGCTGAAAAGAGGTCTCTGCAGCGGATAGTGAGGACAGCTCCCAACTCTATGACAGACACATCATCCATTTTGGTACACTGTATACTTTGTATACTACTGTATTGACAATAAAGCTCTTGGATCTTGAATCTTGAAGAGAATGCAGTCCTTCCCAACAAAACATCACTCCACAAGTGTCAAAATGCCTCTTATGAATTGTTTAGAACTGTATCAACCTACCTTCGGTCTGATGTAGAGGGCCGAGCTTCCTGCAGTCTTGATGGCCTTGTAGATCACCTCTGGGGTCCTTGGCTCTACTTGCAAAGGCTGGAGCCTCCTGTTTGTGCTGGATGTAAAAAAGTCCAAAGGTTCATCAGAGCCTAGCTGAGGGAAGGCGGACCTCAGCAGCTCCAGGAAGTCGTCCTCCTGTAGACCAGGAGGACACCTCAGATCCTGCACCGGACATTTCTTAAACACTGAAATACAAGGGAAAAAAAGGCACTTTCATGACCATTTGTAAAACCTAAGAGTCCACCTGGAGGTCCTGAAATAACGATGAATGTCACTCTGAAACAGTTTGCTGGGCCTCTTTACATTCAAACACATTTAATATTGGTAAGAAAAAACAAAAATACAAAACATATCTGAAGAACAAAGATCTTGAAGTATACCAAGGTTAGAGAGTACTTCGGTCTGGGAATCCTCCAGGATGCGGATCCGGAAATTTGGAAGGGTCTGCGTGCCTCCAGTCAGAGCTTTGCTGGGCCTCTTCGTTTCAAACTGATTGCACAAACAAGTTTATTTACAGATAATCTCTTGATAAAAGCTCAAAATATACATTAGACAACAAACAAAATAGAACTGAGAGGTCTGCACACTCTGACTTCTGGCCTGGTTAAATACAAACTGAACCACAAAACATGACTAAAAAGCCTTGATGCATGCTCAGTCATCCAGGTAAGGAAATACCAAAAAGTCGACTCTGTTCAGATGATTAGAATCGACATTTCGGGATGAATAAAAAGGTGAATGTCTTTGCTGTTATTTAACTCAAGTGAAAAAAAATGGTTCACCATCCCTTTATCCTAATGGTAAATACAAAAAAACACTTAAAATTTTAATTCTAGCCCTTCTGAGTGGGATGTAGACTCACGATTTTAGCTACTAGTGCCTGTGTTTGAAAGTGAGATTTCCTGAAACAGTAGCGGTAACATCTATTCTTGCAAAGAGAACAACAGTCTCACATGTTGTCTATGTCAGAGTTTGGTACATCTCTAAAGCTTGTGATGCAAATGCTGAGTTGGAATTCTGACCCATACAGAAGAACATACTTCTCTTTCCTGTTGTAGCATCTACTAAAGTTCAGCCAACGTATTGGTGGGGCTGAGATATCAACTGATATAAAAAATTTCCTGATATATCTGTATTGACATTTAGATCGGCTGATAAATTAAAATTTTAAAAGTGAAAACAGTTGTGTTCCAGGTCACTGAGATTTAGTTAGAGATTTTTAGCAGCTACGCCTCCAGCTGGAGGTGGACAAGGGTCACGGGAGGGCTGGAACTTATCCCAGCTGGGCAACAGGCAGGGTACACACTTGTGTGTCCATGCCACCCACCCAGTGGGGGTGATGACAACACCCCATCGGCCTTTTATGGTTGAGCGTCTGTTTATGTTTCATGTGTCTAAAAATATATATAACAAATTTTCAAAACAACAAATAATGGTGTTGGTATCGGTCAGACTCTATATCTATATTTTTAAATGGACTGAAGGCTGTGTAAGTTCTGAGATTTTGTCTTTGTAATTCTATAAATTCTTTTAACCATTTGAGATTCACATCAAGAAAACTGCAATTAAAAAAATATTTCTTTGCATTTTTTATTCCTTTAGAACAACAGTAACAAAGTTTAGATTTTTTTTTTTCAAACATAGTTTGAAACGCCATAGTTTTTTTTAAACATAGGCCTCTACCCAATGGTTGAGATTTTCATTAAGGGTAAAACTGAATACAAAAATATTTTTAAAAGCTTAATAAATCAGTTATAAACTTCTGTAACTTAGCAGCAGACTAGACAGAACAAGTACAAGAGAGTTGTTGTGCTACAGAACCAACTGCAACTGCAATTTAGAGGTGTTAGATGTCCTTTATTTCTGGTGATGTGCAACAAAGCACTGCTGGTGGGCATTCAGGCACAGAAACACTTTGCACTTCTGACATTTCCACCTTGACAATACCTTTGGACAGTGGTTATAACGGCCTTGGTTTTCACAGTGAAGTGTCCCAAGTTGTCATAACTCTTGACAATGCAAATGTCCCACTTGAGGGACTAATAAAGGTTTACCTTATCATATCTTATCATAAATGGACAAATCAATCATTTGGTAACGTGTTTTTAAAAAATATTTGAATCTCATAACTAGAGATGGCACGATACCACTTTTTTATGTCCGATAACGATATCATAAATTTGGATATCTGCCGATACCGATATGAATCTGATATAGTGTGTTTTTTAATCAATAAAACAATTTTTTTTAATATCTTGCTGCACTTTGTATAAGTTCATACTCAAGTTTTTAAAAAAAACAAACGCTAAAGCTATTCTGTTATATCTGTATGCAAAAACTATTTCATAGTTCAGAAATACTGATAAATCTAATAAATTTAAACCTACTCCATCCTCCCTATTCTGGTATTTTAAAGAGTACTTAGCGGAAATATTAAGCAACCTAACTAATAGGGTTGCCAACTCCTAGCAAAAAAAAAAAAAAAATAGGGAACCACCCCACCCTCCGCCTTATGACGCAATCAACTTTAATTTAATGAACATGTTAAAAAACAATGCAGAGAAATCAATTATTTTTCAACAATAATTAAATTAAAAATTAATTAAAATAAATAGATTCAACATCTTTCTTCAACAGAATTGCAGACTGCACAGATGGTACCTTCCCAATGGAAAAAGTACTATAGCTTACTAGGGTATATATTAAACTTAATGGTTACTATATACAGTAATGGACTTCTATACATTTTACATCACATTAAAACTCTGGGTGTAAGATTCAGATAATTATTTATTAAAAGCTAGACATTTTAAATGAGAATAAGAAAGAAAAGTATGTCTTTGTGCCCCCTTTTCCCTGTTCATGCCCTATCGGCCCCCTTGGGTAAACTTTGCTAGATCCGCCCCTGCACAGTTACCAGCCGTCAGCTATGTAGAAAAGGATCCTAGTGTAGAAAGTAATATTAAATAAATTCTAACAACAGCTTATCAAGCTTAACGTGCTGATGTTGTTCAGCCGCTGGTTTCCTCTTTCTGATGAGAAGTGGGCCAAAAACAAAGAAGAGAGACGGACTCGCGACAGAAAAGCCGATCAGCTGATCATTGATCAGTTTCATGATTGAAGTAGCAGCAGGAGAGGGAGGGGGAGAGAAGAGGTAGTCACTCCACATATCGGTTGTTAAGCTTAACGCTGGAATGCTTCACAAACATTCAGAGATGAACTTACACACTTGCTTTACTTCTCTATGGGATAACTTTCTCAGAGATGAAATGCCGGTTTGGTAGCGAGGCTCCAAATGCTCAACCAGACTGCCGAGAGGTCTCGCATTCCACAGCCACTATGAGTTACCCCATGTCGCAAGTTTTGTGAGGTGCTTTCGTGATATTTAATGGATCGGATTACATTTTTAATTTCTCTCCAATATCCGATCCAGTAATTTAGATCAGTATCGGACCGATACCGATACGTAATATCAGATCGTTCCATCGTTACTCATAACATTAGCTTTCTTTCACAATATTACTATATGTTTAGTAAAACCTTTGACATTGTACAATGTTTAAAAATTATGCCTACGTTTAAATTTTTTTTTTTTAAGAAAAAAAAAAAGAGTTGAGCATGCTCAACTCATTAACTTCCTGTGAACAAGGGTCTTAAACAGGTTAATCCAGGAGCACCTGTCTGCAGCCACTGTGGAGCACCATACTGTGACCTGCACAGTAACCGGAAACACGTGACTTCAGTTACGTCGCACGAGAAATGTTGTTTTTGTGATGTATCCCATATTTTGTTAATACTTTTAGCTAAATTTATTATCCATAAATGTAAGTTTACAATAAAACACATTATATTTCTGTTATTTTCTTGTGGATGTGGAGTTGTTGCATGCATTTATATATATATATATATATATGTTTTTTGGGGGGTTTTTTTACCCCTGGCTATTTGTGTTCTTGTTCTATTCTCTTGTATACTTCATCTATTTTATATTAGTCACTAGTGTGTGCCCCATTTCTTCCAGGATCATTACTCATTTGTAGGTTTTAGAGGACTGCTACTACTGTGAAGCGGTTTCCATTGGACAAAGGCAATGTATTCCAAGACATCCGGGAGATTGTAGAAAAGAGCAGTGATGCTCTTCTTTCCATCTTTTCAGAAAGAAAAGATGGAAAGAAGCTGTTAGACTTACTTAAAGCGGTAGTCCTTTGTGCACCTGCATAAACTCCCCGACACATATACAAACAGTATTTTTTGCTGTTTGTGCTGCAGCTTTGAACTGTCCTATGATTTTTTTTGAGTGTTAATATTTTGCATATGGTATCTTGTTATGAAAAGTACAAGAGTTCTTTTAGCACGTGCTTCAAAGCTACGTTTGACTGGGAACCTCAAAGCTCAATAAATTCACTGCAGTCTATGTAATATTTGATGCAAAAATGGTAATAAATAAATAAATAAAAGTGAAGTGGCTACAAATGGCCAGCACAAAGCCCAGAGGCTTAATGCATAAAATGTATAAAAATGTTATTGATTACAGGGTAATACATTAATGTTAATAGCAACTCTAAGCTTTTAAATTTGAAGTTTCAAGTATAAAACAATAAAACAATATAAAACAATGCTGTTACATTTACACTGTAATGTTTTACTGTAAGTATGGACATGGAAACAAGTAAACAACATTTTGAAATAACTTTAATTGGAATTCTGTACACTGAAAAAAAACAAAAACAAAACAACAACCTAACAACACATTAAAAAAAACAAAAAACAAAACCCAAACAGCCAGTTCCTTCATCTCTCCATTAAATGTCAAACATCGCATTGACCCATAGTCCCTGCTCGTCAGCACATTTAAAAAGAGCTCCATGTCCTCTGCAAACTGAAAAACAAAGAGGAAGAAGTCCCTCTACACAAAAATACTGCAGATGCCAGGCCAGGCAAACATCTATTGATCTGTTTGAATGATCTGTTTGAATGCCTCCTCATCATGTGAGCCTTGAGGCCTTTTTTTTTTTAAAGAAGACTAAGACCACAGTGAGTGCATTTCATTTTCATGGACTTTATTTAGCACAGAGGGTAGAGCATAAGCATGTTCTACCGAAGACTCAGAAAATGGTTTAGATGCTGGAGAGAAGACAATGAGAGGGCGACGGGGCTCCTTGGAGAGTGCAGTGGGGAGCAGTCCTGATAGTGGTGGCTGACTAGCTATTGAAGAATGCTGACATGACAATAAATGCCTTGCCATATCCCCACGCCGTATGATTGTCATGTTACAGACAGGACAGTGAAAGTGTCCTGTTGTCCTACATGGCAGTCTGCACCGGCATATCATTTTATCTGTAAGGGACAAAAAAACCACATGTAATTTAAATGTAGTTATATAGAATGGAATCCATTTATCTAACAATCAGAGTGTACATGTTAAGAAAAATATCCAAGCGATGCTCAATAATAAAAGCAAAATGGTATGGATCACAAGAGCTGTCAAGAAATGTAGTGAACAGGAACAAAAAATGTATTTAATGAAAACACATTTTTCTCTTGCTGATGAATGCACTGAACTGTACAATGTGAAAAGCAACTTTTAAGTCAACAAAGAGAATGCAGAAGTACTAAAAAGAAGTGCATATTTATAACTTTAACTATAAGGTATATATAATACTAACATACCTTTAAAAGGCAAAGCATTTTTAATGTGTCCATTTATATGCTCCTCAATCACTGCCCTGACAGTAGGGCTGAAAGTGGGGCACAGAGGGCAGTGAAAAAGTCTTCTGCAACACGTGGTGCATTCCTGTAATTCTGGCTTTGAGGCAGAATTCCAAATTGATATGTGCATCTAAAACAGAGAGAAACAGATAAACACCGTATACACATTTAGTGTCAGGTTTTAGCAGAAATAACACATTACAGTTAGCATGTAATAGATTTGGGGAGAAAATTCTTTACAAAAACATAATTTACAATACGCTTTTATTTGTGACATACGTATCTATTGACATATAACAGACAATTTAACAGAGGCTAACTAAAATCTGGGCAACAAAAAAGCAGATGTAATGTAATAACCCTGATTTGAAAATGTAGGGAGTACAAAGTACAGGTCATGCTAAAATGTAAGAAGTAGAAGTATAAAGTAGGCACAAGAAAGTGTAGCAGTACAGATACCAGAAACTTCTACTCAAGTACAGTAATGATGTATTTGTACTTTGTTACTTTCCATCTCTGATGCCAACAAAAAAATCATATTCTAACGCAAAATGTGTATTTTTTGCCATGTCACCCACAGAAGCCCTTAATCCAGCTCTCTTACTTTAACCAGGGCCAGTAAACGGACATATCTGTGTGTTTCTCTGCCATGGAGCACGATAAAAAAACTAAATTTAAAAATGCCCATTGCTGTAACGCAAAGTGCCAACATGATCAATGTAAGCAAACTAGATGATTCCTAGAATTATGAAATTGCTAAAGGCAAATTTATATATGAAAGACTCTGTCCCAACCTTTACGATCCACTTGCAAGGTTTCCACTGTATCCATGCAGGTCACGTGTTTCCGGTTACTGTGGAGGTAATATGGCACCCCACAGCGGCTGCAGCCAGACCCTTCTCGGTCTATTCTTTTTAAGTCACAGTGCCTTTTGGTGGATTTTTTTGGCAATACAGATGTAAACCAATTGGTAGAAAAGACTCAATAAGGTAGGGTAGGGATATAGGGCCTTATTGAAAAAGATATAGGGCCTCAAAATGTACTCTACCAATTAGTTGACAAGAACGTTAATTAAAAACCTTGGAGAATACATTCAGATGACCTTCAGGTTGATCTAGAGTGCCAAGTTATAAGATTTGGACTGAAAGCTGCTTGAGGCAATTACAGCTTATGTAGACACACTTGGTAATATATCTAAATACTTAATCGGTTTTGGACTGTGTTGCATTTCGGCCAGGTTTTCACTTTATGTCTCAACTCAAACTAATTAATAACCAATTACTGCAAAATTTTTCATTTTCAGTATAAATCACACGAGAGCTGACTTGAATAATTTTAAGTTTTGACATTTTCACATATCTAAGATAGATATGTGAATTTCGAACCTTACAGGTATTTGATGATCTGGTTCCTTAAGATGTTCTTCATGCTGTGTGGAGCTTGTGTCTGGTTGCACAAATGGCATCTCCACCCCCTCCTCGTCCACATTATCGTACACCGGGAGACCTGAGTTCACAGTGTCCTTCACATCTGGACAGAGAATGTCTGTTTTAACACAGCAATGTTTGAGTTTTACATCAGAGGACTGTTTGAGCACTAAAGGAAATTTTTACAAGATCTGCATACACTTCTACAATTTCTATGCGTGCACTGAAGCAAAACCCAATTTACCCTACATTTTACAGCAGGAAATTGCTGCGCTCTAAACAAAAACATACACTTTGCTTTCTTATATGCTGTTTAGTGTTGCTCAGCTGTACTGAGTGCAGCTGTAACTGTTCTGTTAGCATTTTTGTATCACTACACCCTGTAAGGTACAGGTGTCGAACTCCAGGCCTCGAGAGCTGGTGTCTTGCAGCTTTTAGATGTGTCCTTGATTCAACACAGCTGATTTAAATGGCTAAATTACCTCCAGTTCTCGAGAGGCCTGGTAATGAAATAATCATTTGATTCAGGTGTGTTGACCCAGGGTGATATCTAAAACCTGCCTGGAGTTTGACACCCCTGCTGTAAGAGGTGCAAGCTGATGCATTTTTTAATGTCTTTAACTTACTAAAATAAAGGCTTTTTACTACAAACTCAATTCTAAAAATGTTGGAATTCTACGTCAAATATGAATTTAAAAAATGCAGTTTATGTGCAAATCTCATAACTTCGAACCAGCACTCTAACACTCTTCCAACTCCTCTTTTACTTCATCTGTATTTTACAACACAAAATCTCTAATGCAAAACCTCCTCAGAAACACACCTGACTGCTGCGTGTGATGCTCATTCTCCTCGAGACTGGCTTCCATCAATACGTCACAGCTGTGCAGCTCTGGTGTCAACTCTTTAAAAACAAAATACTTTTTTTTTTTAAATTAAGAGGGCCTAGAACTCAAAAAAAATATTTATAGTGAAATATTCGTAATAAGGTAAATATAAGACAGATTCCGAGGTTGTTAGCTGTTTTGATCTAAAAGACTGGTTCACCTTTGCACAGCAGGACCTTCACTTTGTCTGTCCGTTTCTACATTAAGTGCTGTGTACAGAATGTGAAAGTGACCAAACCCACCCAATTCACAAAAATCTTTCTGTTTACGTCATAAAAACAATTTGTGTATCATTCGTTTCAGATGTTTTGATCTTTTTCTTTGCCAGTTAGTGAGTATAAATGTGTAATTTTGTCAAATGTGTAGTTTTGGAAAGAAAGTTCGGCACATCCATAACGAGAACTTTGCTGACCTCTTCTCTCAAGCTTGACCCGAGGCTGCAGAAGCTCCAGCAGTCTCCTCTGCCGGTCGATCTCCTGTCTGAAGCCCGCGACCTCCTCCTCGTAGTCAGCTATCGTCCTCTCCACCACCGCTAAGATCTCCCGGGCGGCTGTGCTCAGTTTCTCAGTGATGATTCCTCTCAGTATGTCGCTCTTAGACATGTTAGCGACGCCGTCGAGCGGCTCCGAGCCCACGCTGCTGCTCGTCCAGCAAAACATGTTTTTCTTTGTTTGTTTTTTCACGGTTTTGAGGTTGAAGATGTTGAGACCGTTACGGTGCAGCCACATATCGCGTCCGGGGAGAAACAACAGCTGTATCCTTTTCTGATCACTCTATCCGGACAGCTTTCAGTAACGATTCAACAACTCAACCAGTTTTAATAATGTAATAATTATTTTACAAAGATTATTCTCAGAATGTTTGCTTTAAAAACTTTTTTATTATTAGCTAGTGTCCTTGATATTTCTGTTTCTAATTAACACGGAAATTGCATTAATAACCGTTTCAATTCATATCAATTAACAAAAAGCGTGTTCATTCAAAAGTTTTCTCTGCTTTTCTTTTAAACAGATATCACTGTAAAGTAATTTTTCTTAAATTTGTCAATTAAAAAATGCAACAAAAGTTAAGCCAGAGTAAAGATAATCCCCTTAAAGTTTCTCTTTTTTCTCCTTTTTGTCAGGCTTTTATCAATAGATGTTTTCATGTTTTCCGATGTACAGTATACTGCTCTTCTTTTAACTTTTAATATTTCCTTCTTCAAGAGACTTTTATGGGAGCTAGTTTCCACTAATGAGAAACACAATATTTTTTGTTTTTCATCCACTTTTGTAATTATCTCAAAATTTCGACTCAATATCTTTAGAAGAAACAAGTTTCAAGATGACATAATAACTCTAAATTTCAAAGGTTAACATTGACGCACCATCCTGTGGTGCAAATTGGTTTTCCATGAACGTATAACCTGGTATATATATTTCAGCTGATACCTCATCAACACTGTGCCTCTTGATGTTTTGACAGAGGTGGGACCAAGTCATTGTTTTGCAAGTCTGAAGTAAGTCCCAAGTCAAGTCTCAAGTAAAGTCAAGCAAGTCAGAGTCAAGTCGCAAGTCAAGACAGACAACTTTCAAGTCAAGTCCCAAGTCCAAAACTTTGAATTTCACGTCCTTTCAAGTCTTTTTTTTAACCCTCTGGGGTCCAGGGTATAATTGGCCGTTCTTGACTACTTTTGATTTTACTTCTATATTTCACTTTTAAAATATGTTTTTCTTGCCTTGTTTGGTATCATTATTTACAGCACAACCTCAAATATCTGAAATTTGAGTTATTTTTTTCATTTTGGTATACTATATTAGCACAGTTGATCTAAATTCAGACAAAAAATTCAGAATCCGAGTAGAAAAAAGTTATATTTTTTTACATGTTTAATGAATCATTTTCATAACTTGAAATGCAAATAGAAATTGTACATTTCTAAAAATTATGCACAAGTTTTGCAAACAACAAAGTTATATGGTACTATTTACCTAAAAATGCAGCCAAGGCCTCAGGCGTTTTTTATATAACCATTTAAATCTATTTACAGAACAATCAGGTGTGCTGCATCAAATAAGAAGGCACACAAATTATTTGTGCCAGTCCAAAAAATGTAGTTTGTGTTCAGTATAAGACAGAGGAGAACACCACAGGCCTAAACCCTGCAGGTCTGACAACTGGAGGTGCAACAGTCCAGTTTTCTATGTGGAGACAGCGTTTACGCTGGAATCTGCCTTTGACAGCTTTTTTAGATCAAATATGAAATTCAGCAGTCTAACCGACACACAATACAAAACAATAACTACACAACAAACTAACTATAGCCTCCAAACACGCTAAACGTCACTAATGTCTCACATATGAAAACTCTCTCTCTCTCTTTCTTTCGCTCGCCCGCTTTCAGTCGCGGGTGTCACTCCTAAAAACTTCCCCTTCTCCCTAAACAACCAAATCTCACATGTTGCCTTATCATTTTTTTGATTGGCTGACATGGTAAACTCTAACACCAATAGGGAAGGGGTGTTTTTCTTTTTTCACTCGCAAGTGGAGAGCGTATGCTAGGCTGTCTGTAGAAAACGCCGTTTTTGTCTAGCATCCGTGTTGAGAATAACCTTTGCATTAGGGGCTCTGTTGGCTCTTAGGTGACGGTTTCCTCGTGGCTGCGTGCAGCAGGGCTAGGGGAGGGTCTGTGCTGACGGACGTGGGTTACTGACCTGGTAGCCTGGCTGCCCCTGGGTGGGTCCGGGATGGGCGTGAGGTTCTGGGGGCACTCCGTCTCTGGGCTGGGGCCCTGGCCAAGCCTCAGGGCTTGGGTCCTGGTTGGTATGTTGCCGGGGTTGTGGGCGGGTGGGTGTATGGGGGCCCAGTCCTGGCGCAGGGTGCCGCCTGTGCATCGAACCACCTGGGGGCTCTTCAACTGGTGGGGAGGTTGTCAAATCCTGCAGGAGATTTCCTCTCTTCAGGAACTCTCTCTGCAGGAGGGGGAGATACAGGAGAGGTGGAGGAAGATCTCAGCCTGGGCGTCTATTGTCTTGTGTAGTCTGGAAGATGAGTGGATGATGGGGTGGGTGCAGTTTTCTCTGTGGTGGGGTCAGGTGGACTGTCCCGGGCTCTGTGGGGCTGGGCGGCGTTGCTGCACTGGGCCCGGTCCGGATGGGCCTGGGCCCCCTTTCCCTGGCGGGTTGCAGAGTATGGGGGTGCCTACTGGGGTCAGCGGGGAGCTGGCCCCAGGGAGGGGTCACTTGCCCCTCCCTTCCTTCCCTCCCCATCTCCAGCTGCCTCCCTCTTCCCGCTCCACCACAATCACCCACACATGCAGGGCCTTGGGGTAGGGGTGTGTCACCAGGGTGCAGAGGAGACATCCCCCCCCTCTGTCCCCTTCTGGCTGCCTCCGCCTCAATTTTATCCCACAACTTAGACATTCACATTACTCACACTCTCATTACACATACATATAGGATCTTGGGGGTGGGCATGCTACACGGATTCCAAATTACCATCAGGGTGTACACCTCACCCCTGGCGTCGTTGCCCACCTCTCAATTTTAAATACACGTAGACATTGAGGGCTAGCAGGAGGGGCTATACGCTTACCTGCTGCTCTGGCAGGTAGCTCCATGCCCTCCTGGGTTTTAAATGCACCTTAGAACACACATACATCAACACTACATATGAGCGGGTGGAGGGAGGTTTGGAGTCTTCCTACACCCCCGTTCTCTGCGGCCTGCTGGAGCGGGGGGGCTAGGAGGAGGAGTTGGCCGTCCGACTGGGGTCTGGAATGTGGGGCCTCCCTGCTGCTGCGGAGTCGGGGCAGTCTGCTTCTCCCCACCGCAGGGAAAAGGGTAACACCACCTGGGTCTGGGCGCAGTTTCCCCCTCCAGGGGCAAGGGTACCTAGACCCGGGGCTTAGAGTACGCTTGGGGAGTGTGATTGTGTGTACAGCGTCTCTTTATGTCCGTCTCCACGTTGGGTGAGTGTTGAGTAATTGTATATGAGAGCATGAGGGTGGGAATAGATGTTTGTATCTGTGTGTGCCTGTTTGTCTGTGTCTATATGTCAGGTTGGGTATCAGACGCCACCTCTCTGGGGACATCTCAGGCCCTCCAAGGTTTGGAGGCCCATCTCCCCCCACCACTTCCCCTGCCGGTGGCAGACGCCCTCAGACATCGGTGCGTTGGTGGTTCTTTGTGTCCGGGGTGGGCGCCCAGGTACCCACCGGCTCACTCCTTGGCGGCTGCTTATCGGGGCCTGGAGCCTGGGGCTCGCTCGGGCCACTTCGGGGATGGGGTGCCCTTGGCCTCTCGGCCCGGGGCTCGGTCACTCAGGCACAGCTGGCTGCCGGCGGAGCTCACGGGCACGTCACTGCAACCCCCCCCGGCTTCTGCTCCGCGGCTGCTGAGTGACCCCTCATCTGGGGCTCTCCTCAGCTCTTTCTGGGATAGTGGCGCGGCTGCCCCTCTGTTGGTCTTCCTTGGTCTCTTGTGTTCTGGGGGCCTCTGGATGTCTGGAGTTTTGATCTCCTCCATACCTGCTTCATGCCCTGGAGGACGGGGCAGTGGCCCCCCACACCCTCTAGCAGATCATTACATGAAGGAACCTTTTAAAAACAAGCGCGTTCATGCTCACAGGTGCACACACGGGTGATCACACACACAAACTACACCCTTTTTGGCTCCTACCTCAAAGCACACTGTGCGCTGTCGATCTCACGTGCTGCACAATAATGTTTAATATTTAGTATTTACTGTCATATTCCCATATATCATTGTGATGTTGTTTATTACTCTCGTTTTCTTCTGCTTGCTTTCTTTTTTCTTTCTCAACAGGTGATCCAGGTGATCGATATATGTATTTTTTGTCTGCTTATTCTGTTGGTTTTTGGTTTTTGCCCTTTTTCCCCGTCCCTCTTCTCAGCTGTTTTTCTTTCCCTCTTTCTTTCTCCCCTTTCTTTCCACCAGTCAAGTCTGTCCCGTATTCAGCAAGTGAAAATAAAATAAACAATAAAAGGTGAATCAAATAGACCAATACGGCAAGGCTGGGATGGTCCATTTGGTAAAGTAAATCCGTTGGGCATCTTTCTTCGCCTTTAGACAATAATTCTGATGGCAAAAGAACCAAACGGGACAGGTTAAAAAAAAAAAAAAAAAAAAAAGAGAATAACCTTTGCAAATAAACAACAGCTAATAATATAAGATCAAAGTATTTTATTTGATGTATTGACATAAATGACAGAAGAAAAAGGCCATGTATAGCAGGACTACTCAATTACACACTAAGGTGGGCCAGATTTTCTAACCAAAAAAAAATTTTTTCCCAGGCTCAGACATGCAAAAGTTAAACACGACCATACACTAATTGCAAATTAAACACAGTGATTTTGAATTGTGATGTGATGGTAAAATAAATATTTGTCAGTCTAAACTGGGTTAAATCTACGGGGTTAATGATGGGGAGGAGACGGAGAGAGACTGAGTACAGCTACAGAACCCACTTTCTGAAACGGACCCTGCTCACCATTCACCGACAGTTCTGAGCTAACAAGTTGCATGTTATTCTTGGATGCGCTTGCAGGACCGGATTTAAAATAGCATGACAAACATATCATACCTGTTAAAGCCAAACAGTATCATCAACGTAGCCCGAAGAACATTTGCTAATAAGATGAAGTTAGCTAAGTCAGCTTGCATGTTTTGCATATTGCATTTCGTTTTTTGTTGACTACTTCGTAGTTTATGTACCCGAAAGAAATTACTCTTGGAAGCATTTTTGGCTCGAGCGTTTTTGTTCTTGTTTTTTTCAAATCTGGTTAATTTGATTGGCTGTGCTACAGCCCACGCTCACATACATACAGAGTGTGGTAAGAATGAATGAATGAATAAAGTGAATTAATGGTCCGCACTTTTTATATAATATGTATGTTAAATTTTAGATTTGGGTAAAATATCAAGTCTTTTCAAGTAAACAGGTTCAAGTCCAATTCAAGTCCCAAGTCACTGGTGTAAAAGTCCAAGTCAAGTCACAAGTCTTACAAGCTTTTTTCAAGTCAAGTCTAAAGTCATAAAATTAATGACTCGAGTCTGACTCGAGTCCAAGTCATGTGACTCGAGTCCACACCTCTGTGTTTTGAGCATAGAAAATATACCAAAAACAACCCAAACGTATTTATCTTTTTTGTGTTTTCTTTATTACCGAGGGAACCACTGAAATTTTTATGTTCTAGCAACATAATGACAATAAATAATCTTAAAGATGTAGATGTTGCTTCTTCTCTTTTGTTGACAGCTTTTTCTAAGTTGTACAACTTTTCAACTAATTTTCATTAAGTTCCAAAAAATCCCCCAGAAATCAAGTATTTAGATTTTAGATTTATACAAATATCTCTCCCTCTCTGTATATATACATATATATATATACATACATACGTATATATATTTATATGTATATATATATATATTTTTTTTTGCGTTAATTTTTTTAAATTAACACAAATTTCTTTTTTTTCTTACTGACTGACTGAAAGTCTACTTTCATGTTTTTCCTTACGCTACATGGTATGATAGGGTCAGTTATTTCTGTGAATCTGTTGGTGTGTTTTTTTTAATCATTCAAACATGTTCCTTACATTTAGATTTCTTCCCTTTAGATTTGGCTTAATTGTCTTTCAAAAAAGCAGAACTAGTCATCTCTTTTGGTTTTTCAGTACTTATATCCAGAAAGACAACCAATTATTCAGTTCTTTCTTAATAAAAATTATTTATTCATTAAATGATTTTTATTCATGTCCTTCTCTCAAGATCCAAGTATTTATGTCATGAGCTTTGTTACCAAAGGAATAGCTCATTTAACACTTTTTCTTTAAAAGAAAAAAAAAAAGAAAAAAGTCAAGTCCTACAAGTTGCACAGGAGGGAATCGAGCCCATGTTAACACACTGTCTGGTTTTCGGGCGGGTCACTGTCTGTTTTTTTGGCCTCATGGATCTTCACATGTGACTTGAGAGTACCACGCTGCGAGAAGGACCTCTTGCAGATGTCGCACTGGTACGGTTTATCTCCATTATGGGTCCTCATGTGGGTCTTCAGCTGAGTTTGGCGAGAGCACGCTCTCCCACAAATGCTGCACACAAACTGTTTGATGCCTGCATGGCTCCTGACGTGGTCGTTCAGGTGACACTTGTGCTTGAAGGAGCGGCCGCACTGGGAACAGCTGTACGGTTTCTCGCCGGTGTGCATTCGCATGTGAGCCTTTAGACTGCCTTTGTAAACAAAAGCCTTCTTGCACACTAAGCAGATGTGTGGCCTCTCGTTGCTGTGAATCTTCATGTGAGTAGACAGAACGCTGTTTGACATGAAGGTTTTGCAGCAGATGTGGCAGAGATACGACCGCTCCCTGACCGTGTGGATTTTCTTGTGAGAATTTAAAACGTGCGGGCATTTGAAACGCTTCCCGCAAACTTCACAACTGTGGGGTCGCTCCACTGTGTGAGTCAGCTTGTGCCGGCTCATTGATCGAAGATGGGAGAGAGGTTTCCCGCAGATGTTGCAGTGGTATTTCTGTAGGCCAGTGTGCTCCTTGCAATGAATTTCCAGCTGCTCCTTTAGACCAAATGATTTAGCGCAAATTTCACATTTGTATTGTTTCGCCTCTGTTTGCAGAGACGTTTGGTTATTAGAGTTGTGATATTTTGGGTCGTTTGCAAGATGTCCCTTTAATGTTTCCACTGATTCAAAATGTTCTCCACAAATTCCACAAACAGCCGGTGACTCATCCATGTGACTCCATGCATGTTGAATCAAGCTGTCCTGGTTTCCCTGGAGTCCACACACTTTACAGGCTATTGTACTTGTCTGAATTGTCTCCGAACTACTTTGGAGCTCTATTGCCTTCAAACTTTTTGCCACCTGCAGCTCGGGGTTTAATGCCACGACTCCATGTTTGCCATCACTAGACCCGTTTTCAGCAGCATCTTTTCTTAGCAAGAGCTGTAGTTGTGATGCTGAGCTGTTGGCCATGACATCCACTTTGGTATTGTCTAAATGTTGAACAGAGCTGGTAAGAAACAAAGATTTTCATAAATTCATTTATGAATATTGACTGAAAAATACGGACAAGCCAAGAATTACATCAAATTGCTTGCAAACCTCACATTAATATAATAATCAAAACTTTATTCGGAATCATGATATTTAGAAGCTGTGAGGAGCTGGCTATTATGTTGGTTGATAATGTATAATATGGAGCGATCAAATGTTTTAAATGTTGGGTACAAATAATTTTAAGACTATAGAAATAGCTAATTGTTAATTGCTAAGTGTTCCTTCAGTAGGTTTCTTTTTACTAATGGCTGCAGTTCTAAATGAGGGTAATGAATACAAATTAAAATTTAGTTCATTTTGTGAATTTATTATAAAAATCAAGAATATTTCTTGGTCATGGATCAGTGTTTTAATTCATTCCAGTCGTTTTGCCTTTAAACACAATTTTTTGTGCAGGTCATTTTTATTTTCTATGATCTATTGTAACAGTCTATTCGGGCACGGATGGACTGGGACTTGCCCGTATAATTATATCGACAAAGAAATAAATTACAGTCAACTATTAGCCCACAGGCTCGCCAGCCCAATAGGAGAAATGCACAATATGCAAGACTACCAGTCCAGGCCTGTAACCCTTTCACGCATAGTGGTCACTACAGTGACAGCTATTCAAAGGCTGTTTTCTTGTATTTGTGTCAGTGTTGATGATACACTTGCACATGAACCACTACATTGGATGTGTCACTCTATACCCCGCCACCCACTGGTCGTTTAATGTTATTATAGATGTATGGCATGTTACATTGTAATTATTGTTATTTAACCCTGTCATGCATGAATTATGACAACCTCAATCAGGATCTTTTTTCATCTTTTCATGCCTAAATATGAATAAAAATATGTAAGAAAAAAAAATCCTGATTGAGGTTGTCATAATTCATGCATGACAGGGGTAAACAGTCATCCTACACTACAGTCTAAAATGTTGCCTTTAATGCACTGTAGCATTTTAGCATTTTCCCTATGGCACCAGTATATATTACTGGAACTGCAATTCTACTCCACCTCCTGCATTAACCAACAGTAATGTTAGAAAATGTTATGTTTTTTTGTTTGGTTTTATGTAAAAAGTAGAGTGTCATCTGTCAACTGTTTGACATTGTGTTTGTAAATGTTTTGCTTTTACATACAAGCCAGCAATTCAAAAAGTTGTGTTTGTTAGGGGATCTTTATCTTTATAGGGTGGTATACTTGCTAGTATTTCATTAACAGCCTCTAAAAAGGACACACTGTTTCATTGACCTTTAAACAAAATAACTCAACATTTCTTTTTCAATTTTTAATTCACCTTGAAATGGCTTCACCGCCTTTCATAAGCACTCTGCCACTGTGTGTTAAAGGTTTATCACTTGTGGGTAACAGATGAAGTTCTTCCTCTTCATCTTCCTCTCCTGTCTGTAAGATAAAAAAATAACTTTACAAAAAGTCTGAAAGAATATGGTTTTAACGCAGGTCAAAGGCATTTGTTTTGGCTCATCTGACTGTATCTCAGACACAGTAAGAAAAACTTATTTTAGCACATATTTCATCACCATTTTTGTCAAATAAACACAAACTTCCATGAAGATATCTCAATACTAACAGAACAAGAGTCAGCTGCAAGCAGAAGAAATCAAACACACCATAAGAGGTATTTAGTTTTGAACACTTATTCATAATTTTTCCTTTAATGTTTTACCTGTAAACAGACTTTTCATGACTATGACTATATCTGTTGCAGCAGTGAGAAAAACTACTCGAGTGTCGACCTTAGGTTTGACATAGAGGACAGGCTTTTCAAGCCCGGTGGGCTTCATGGTCCTGTAGATCTCTTCTGGTGTCAGGGTCTTCAGCATGAGCCTCTGGAGTCTCTTACTGTGGTCAGACTTGAAGATGTTCAGCGGTTTGTCTCCGGCCAGCTGAGGGAACGTGGACTTGATCATGTCCAAGAAGTCACCCTCCTTTAGATCACGGGGACACTTCAGGTCCTCAAACAGACTTTTTTTAAACCCTGAAAAAGAAGAAACCATCGTGAGATCAAGACTTTGCAAACAGTGAGGAAGCAATTGTTATCCTGGGCGGCAGCATCTCAGAACTCTCCAAGTCCATCTGCAAATCTGCAAGTCCTTGAACATTTGAGGTTTTTAGTATTGTTAGGTCTGGCTATTTGGTTCAGGTGCTAACTCGGGAACTTAAAATGTACCCATGTTTGAGAGCATACCGCCTTGAGAGTCCTCCAGGAAACAAATCCTGAAATGTAGATGCCTCTGTGTGTCACTGAGCCAATGTTTGCTGGACTTCTTCCTGTCAGGAGAAATGGTAGTTGTATTAGAGCGCTACATTCAGGCCAGTGCTGGCAAAGGTGACGCCTTGGTGTAAATGCAAAGTTCTTTGTTAAAACACGAGGCGTCACAATATAAACTACCTGTAACATCCAAACTGTTGACATTGCATTTGTAACCTTGGCATTTCATAATCCGGGTGCATCAGATTTTCTCTTTTCTGCCTGGAACTTGTCGACATTTGGGCCATCCGCTGCTCATCTTCATCACGACGTAGCAGACTTGGACTTCCAGCACCCTCCATACCTGGAAACATTACACACCCTATTTTACTATTTACTACCATATGTAAGTCTGAGCATCTTCTTTAGTGTTGCAGCAAAAAACGTATTGTCCTTAGAGTCGTTCATTCACTCATTCCTCCTTTTTCTCAACATTTAAAAAAAGAAGCTCTGACAGAAAACAAACCCGGCAGATGTGTGTGCTGCTGATCCTCTTTGTCTCCGGTCATGACCACCACCTCATGGATGTTCAGATCTGTGACCAGAGATTACTTTTGTCAGTCAGATCTGATCAGTTACTTCATGTTTGGCCAAACACAATATTGCTATGAACAGCTGAAAGCAACATGTATTTTTAAAGAGCATCTTTAAAGTCGGAATTTAGTCCTGTTTATAACTCAAATAACTGCAAACTTAGAAACTCTGACATCCTAAATTCTTAAAACTGATAGAGCAGGCTCCATGTGAACTGTGAAAACTTAACCTTTATGTTTTATATGGAAGCTCATTTCCAACATTGAAAAATAAAAATTGCTGATCAGAGCCAAGTCCAAATTTCAAATCAGTATCTCAAAAAGTTCTGAAAAACTGGAAATTATGAATCATTAATTTTAAAAATGTTTATAATCAACTCAAGTTTTGGGTTAATTAAAAATGTTGACAAGCTGACTTGAAAATGCAACTTACTTTTGAATAACTAGAAATTTCAGTTATATTCAATTCAATTTTATTTATTCAGTGTGAAATTACAACATTTGCCTCAAGGTGCTTTAAAATATATGAAAAAGACCATACAATAAAACACAGAAACCACAACAATCACAAGCACTTTGGTGACAGTGGGGAGGGAAAAGCTGCAAGTTATTAAGTCAAAATTTAAGGAACAAGTAAAAAAAATTTGAGTTTTAGTAGAATTAATTTTTCATTGGCTTCAGGGGGTGGGCTGCCCATAAAGTTAAAGGAACCCCAAAAGCGTTGATTGTCTCACATTATCCTGTGAAAGCTGACTAAACGCATGCAGACTTGTTAATCCCATTCTAAACAATTGTGCGGACATTTTCTTCTTGCACTGTGAAGTCTCTATGTTCACCAGCTAGCAAGGAAATATTAAATGAGTCATTTTCAAATGAAGTTCGTCAAATCCGCCTGTCACTGACCTCTTCTCTCAAGCTTAACCCGAGGCTGCAGAAGCTCCAGCTGCCTCCTCTGCCGGTCGATCTCCTGCCTGAAGCCCGCAGCCTCCTCCTCATAGTCTGCTACAGTCCGCTCCACCACCGCTAAGATCTCCCGGGCGGCTGTGCTCAGTTTCTCAGTGATGATTCCTCTCAGTATGTCGCTCTTGGACATGTTAGCGACGCTGTCGGGGGACTCCGAGTTGCCGCTCTTCTCGAGATAAAACGTGCGTGTGTTTTCACGGGTCCGTTTCACAGGCGAACGATACTGACCGGACGGTGTTCTTATCGTGCTGCCGCAAAATGTGTCCGGGGAGAAACAAATTCTATTAACTTTATAAAGAAAGCCGACTGAAACACTAACACTTTTTCTATATATTTTTTCCACTAATATCCTCAGTTTGAATCCACTGGCTGACTTGGCATGCTTGCATCACTGTCGTGCTGTACAAACCCTTATGAGTGGATTTGAACTTTGTGATACAATGAATAAACATATTGCACTAAACATAGTACTGCATAGTGAATAAACATAGTACTACAGATGGCCCTTTATATGCAGTCAGTGTGTAAACAATGAACCAAAATAAACGAAATGTAATGCAACGTAAAACAATGTAAAACAACGCCCAAATCTTACTCCAGAAATGTAACTTTAATTACAGTAATGATAAAAAAAAAAAAAAGTACAGTAAACAAAATATAGTACTTCAGAGTTTCTGGTAGAAAACAGCAATTTGCAATGGGGAATACAAGTCAACCTGAACAAAAAAAACAGCATAAAGTTCTATTTGTTCCTTGTTTCTTTCACACTTTGAATTTGCACATTTGCACAAGTCTTGAGTAAGGCAAAGGGTGATCTGTATCAACAGTCTGCAGAATCTGTGGCACCAGAAACTTTTCTGGTACTTGGTTCATGCAGCATGAAAGAATGAAGAATGAAAGACAAATGCACTAGTCAAAGTGCACTCTCAAAACAATCTGATGACATCATACCTCTTTAAAACCAACAATGTAGACTATGACCGCTGCATGGGACCCAAAGTTCTGGTCTGGATATCCAGCCACTACACTGCAAGCTCCAAAGTGTCGGCCGTTGCTCCAAGAGGTTCTTCAGACCCCAGAAATTCAGATTTCTCCACAAAATAAACATGAATGTCAGGTTGATGTCCCCTGAAGTGATGGAAACATGGTTGTGTGGGTGTAAACAGCTGGGTTCACATCTACATTAGTTTCTTTAACAGTGTTAAAACTTGGGGGTTGACTGGCGAAGTCTTTTCCTGTGTGAACTTCCCAGTCTCCTTTGACAGGAATTTGCCTTGTGGAGCTTTGGTGCCTCTGTCAGGATTTATCCCGATCAATCGCCTGGAAAAAACAAATGTGTGGTCAGATCCAAAGTGACCAAAGGAACGGGTTCTTGCAAGCCCTTTAGTACAAAGACCTCACATCACAAATTAACAGCTGGAAAATGTACTCATCTAACCTTTGAATGAATTCCAGCGTGCATGCAGCATCTTCTTGATACTGAAGATTGAAGATGTAGTAAGTAGAAAAGACAGCAGCGAGGCCGGACAGAAAAGTCGGCTGGATGCCCTCGCAAATGATGTGCCCCTCAAGACTGATCATCCAGCGGTGAATGGAGCTTTCCGGTGATTTGGCTTAAAATCCAAATAAAATCCCACCATTAGTACTGAAATGGTAATGAGCTTATTTATTCAATATAATTCTGCAGTGCAAATGTGTTAATAAACACACAGAACCATCAAGAACATCACTCAGTCCCTGTCAAGAACATTTAACATCTGTATCTGACCAGAATTTCACAGTTAGGCATGAAAATAAAACTGTAGATTTTCCAGTCACATAGCGTGACTTCAGCTTCCGGAGTCGCGCCCCCCAAAAAAATTTTAATATGCCGATGATTGTGTAGTGTATATGACGGGGCAATATATAAAACATTGTTCATGTTGACTGAACATGTATTTACAGGGAAATTTGGGCATACAGCTTGCAAAAGCAAGCTAGATAAGCTTTGTTTTTGTGTTGTGTTTGTTTTCTTTGGGGTGGGGATCTTGCAAAGGGAAGGGTAGCTTGTTGCAGAAGCTGTTTTTTAAAACATGATTTTCTCCTAATTTATTGATTTGCAAGTTATACAAAGTCTGCTGGTGTTTTTTTCATCATATTAAAATAGAAAATGGAAATGGAGAATCTTCACCACTTGAAGGTGCTAAAACTTCTACTGCCCAGACAGAGTCCTGCAATATCAAAGGAGCTATGGAGAAAATTATGAGCTGGGGTCTTCCAGTGATCATCATGTTGAATGTGAGTTGTGCCACATTTACGCTTTACAGCAGACAAACAGGTGGGGGTAACATTTTCTAATTCATGATCAGGAACAACCTCCAATCTGTGAAGGTGCCAAAAAACGCCAGCATGACTCTGCCTTTTGTTTTAAGCCTCAGTCTCTGGAGACCAGGTGGTGACTTCCTAACTGGATGACGATTACTGCAGTTTGCATGGAAAATGTGCAAAAGAGACAAGGCAAGTGATAGAAGCCAACAGGAAACAGTGAAACCGGGTGAAAAATATGGGGGGGAAAAAGGCAACCGGTAATTAAAATTTGACCTCCTCTAGGGAGATGTTGTCGACCGAAGACTCATTAACTCATCTCGGTTCAAGATGAACTAAATTTCTTGTGACTTTTAGCATTTGGCAATGGGTTTGGCACTGCTGTAACAGGATTCTTGGGTAATAAGAGAAATCTTTGATATGACATTATAAGTCATGAGTTATGAAATTATAGTGAGGCTATTTTTCTTCTCAAGAAGCACTTAATGCTTAACCCTGTTGGCTTTTGCAATCATAACAACAAAAAATAAATATGTATGTCATACCGAGGAGTATCAGTCGAGGAGTTGCAGGTAGTTGGAGTGTCGTCTGTAATTCAGCAGCTGTGGCATTTGCCTAGGACACAGAGTTATGACTAAATTAATTAACAAAAACATGAAACAAATAAAACTGCTGTCTTCCACAATAACAGAGACAACAGATACAGGTGTCACCTTTAAAGAAATCAAAAACCCCAAAATAACTCACATTTGCAAAGAGAATCAGTCCTCCGAGGGGTTCGGAGAAGTGAGCCATCAGAAGTTGCAGGATGCAGAAGGATAGTTCAAGTTTTGGACCCACTGAGAGGATGGATTGGATATCTGGATTAGTGGACTTGCTGAAGACCTCCAGAATGGTTGGTCCACACTCCTTCATTGCAACCTCGAGAGTGCGAAGCACTTTGATATCAGTGAGCAGCTCAAAATGAGTGTAAAGTCCGTTGTGTGTGAAAAGGTAAGGCCAGCGGTCCCTTAAATCTCTAATAGCCGGTACTGGGAGTGCATTTATTTGGCGGCGCTGCAGGTCGAAGGTTACTTTCATGAGTTCTTTTACTTCGTCTTTTTCTACCATGTTTGAGCCATCCTGATGGTAAATTTCTTCCAGTCGCTGGCGTTTTCGCTCCACTGTTTCATTTGTCTCCTCCGGCAGCAGGCCAGGCTCAAATCTGTCGCAGCCATAATTGTTGGTGGCTCCTCTTTTCATTCCAGACAAACGGCTGTGGCGAAAATTGCTGGTGCGTTTCAGGTTATCAATTCGGTTTTTGATTTGAATCACAAGCGAGATGTAATCCTCTTCCAGCAGCTGACCGTTGTCACACAGATCAGCAAAGCTCTGAGGGTACTTACGGACAATGTTTCGGCAGATGGTTACACACTGAGCATGTGTTGGGTTTAGCTCGTGTTTCCTTATCTCATCTGCTAAAATCCTAACCATCTGTCTCCGTGCTGCAGGGGATGGTCTCTTGCCCTCAGCAACCGCTGCTTGAATTTCCATTGGCATGAGGGCCCAGGGCACCTGGAACGTCTCTGCCCACTGTTTTCTGAAAAGGGTGGTTTGCCCGCAGCTTTCTGAGTTGTCATGTTCTTGATTCGAGAGTGGGAGTACACCGGATGGAGTGGAGCAAGGTGGTGCTGCAGGACTGCTGAGCAGTGAGCTAGAGGAAGGAATCATTGGCAGGTCCAAAGTAACCAGGTCTGTCTCTGAAAAGGAAAGGAAAAAAAACACACAGTGAGCTTAATTGTCTCTCATACAAGGGTGCGCTTAAAATAAGTTTGAGTTAATAATATATATATTTTTTTAAATACTGCCAACCGTCAGTGCGACCCCTGAGCCTCCCAGTATCCTCCTCCTATGGTATAATTTTCTAAACCCTACATCTCCTTGTTCTTGAGTTATGGATTCTTAAGGTTTTCAGAAAACTTGACCTCTAACGGTGAGTTCAATTTAACTGGAATTTGAACTAATCCAGGATTTTTAGTAGATGCGCCTATGTCACCCTGTTCCAGACATAATGAATCCCCCTTAACTGTTTCTTTTGAAAGGAGTAGCACCTCCATCCAGATAGATACCCCTCTGGATAGTCAGTTTACTCATTATATCTCTAAGGCCTTGGTCAGAAAGACCTAGACATCTATCTAACAGTCAACAGGGTGGTTGCCAGTAGTCTCTGGAAGTCGCTGTGAAAAGCTCCCTCAGCCACAGAGGGTCACCACACAGGTAGCTGATGTTTGATTTGGCAGATTTTTCATCCTGATCCTATTCCTGGAGCTCCCAAGGGATTTGTGTCTCTTTCTGGGATTGAATCAAGGATCGTTTGCTTGTTAGATAAATGTCTAAGCACTACGAAAGGCCCATTCATGCAGGTCCGGTTCAGACTGCTGCCCCTGATGTGAACCCAGTTAAACATCACATAATGGATGGATCAAGAGCTGCATCATATTAAAAGGTTTTGGTAAAAAACACAGACACTTGGCTGTAGCACTCAGTGGGGAAACCAGTAGAGTGTTAGAGTGACAAAATAAGTTAACAGAAGTAAAAAACAGTTTTAAAAACTTACAGTACAATTTTGCCATTTCGATGTACTGACGGATTTAGAGTTCAGGGAATATATATTTTAAGAAAAAGGCTGTTAGAAATGATCAGATATACTACTATAACATGGTATAGAAAAAATAGTGTATTTACGTCAACATTACCATTTTTAAATGCTTCCAGGAGTGTCTGTAGTTGAAGGGGAGGCAGCAAGTCAGCAATATCATCTTCAATGACAAATTTTAGGTCCTGGGTAGACTCCACTCCATCACTTAACAGCTTATGAATCAATGACTGTTGAGTGTCTTCAGAAATTAATGGCAAAGCTCTGAGGATGATATCCTTCAGGTCTTCATCCAACGGTTTCATTTCATTACTGTGAGAAAAAAGATCCACGACACTCATGAAAAGGTTTTCCTCCAAGACAGAATAGACTGAACATTTAAACACAAATTTCCATGAAATGATTCTTCAGTAGCTAAGTTGGTAGTCAGTGTTGGATAAAAGTCAATGTAATCTGGGACAATCCAGGTTCACATTCAGCATCTCGTTTAGAAACAGGAGTTTTAATAGTGGGTTAGCAATCCAGCATTCCTGTTTCCATTTAAGAATAAATGGAATAACTAATGCTTCCTGCATAAAGGTTATCATTAGCAGCTGTGCAGTTTGGTATTTTTTGTTAACTAACCAAACCTTACTGCCTTTCTCAAATCAGATTTGCAAATTAGCTTGAGAACAATTGACCAAGGGTCAATACATACTTTAAGATCAAAACACGCAAAAATTAACTTATAATATAATCAATAATATCAACAGAATGTTAAAAATAGAAATATTAAACATGTCTACATTTTATGTCCACTGCTGATTAGCATGCCAGCTAGCATGCTAATCAGCAATCTTCAGACCATCATGTCTTATAATACACCTTTGTATCTTAAACAGCAACCTATCATCCATATACACATAGTCTAGTATAAGAGGAAAAGAAGTGATGACGCCACATCTTGCCAGTGATGCCATACCTGATAAATGGAGCGGTAATCATAATGTTTCATTACACTCTGGGCAAAGATCAGGTTGCGTTCAATAGCAATGAAAAGAAACAATAGCAGCAAAACTCTGCTAAAATAACATCTGCCATCCAGCACTGGAGCTGCTCAAAGTCTTCAATCAATCATTCAATCAATCTTTTTAAGGAAGCCTGTATTTCAAGGTTTGTTATGATATGAGTGAACAACAACCTCCAGATAGTTCATTTTTAATTCTGTACATCACTTTAAGTTGCAGATCACCACTGCTGAGGAGTCACGCTTATGTTGACTATCAAAATCATCGACAAGTAATTTAAAAGTCGACACCTCGTTTGAAGTTTTGTAAGATTCTGAAAGACGCAGAAGTAAGTAGTAGGAGTGTGGTAACGGACTGAAACAGAAGATGGCAGCTATGCATCTACAAGGATGCCAGCTGCCGTTAAACGGGAAAGAAGAAGAAGAAGCAGCCTCCGGTATCATAGGTGTGTCCAAATTCAGGGGCTGCTTCCTCCTGAGGCCACATTTGAATGCCAATTACATCACTGTGACGCGATGAAGGCTGTCCAAATTCGAAGACTCCTCGAAATATGGCCAAAAAATCCGTCCTCCTTTTCCCTAGATTTGATTGATGGGTCGGGTGTATCCTTCGTGGCCCAACCTATCCCAGAATTCATAGCGGGCCCAGTTTCCAACAACGGTAGCAGCTACTTAATATTAAAAATTACTCTTTCTGGGTCGCAAAACTACATTCTCGCCTAAAAATATCTTAAAGGTTTATTTTGCAACCCAGAAAGAGTGTAAGAGTAATAAACTTTTAAGATATTTTCAGGCGAGAATGTAGCTGTGTAAGCTTCAAATATCTGCTCAATTTATCAAGACATCACATATTTGCAAAAGTGCTCCGACGTTTTCGGAGACGTCTGTTACGCAACAGCTCGATAGCTGACCAGGAGGTCAAGGCTCACTAGAGCCGGCGAGAACAGTCAACCCCCGGCACATCGTTTTCGACTCCCCCGCGGTCTGTTGCTACTCAGGTTAAACATGATATATAAGTCACTTAGATAACTTACAAATGTTATTGTTTGGATTTTTTCAGTGTTTTATTTGTTCCTGAGTAAATCGGTTTGGCTGAGATTAAAGTTATAGTCTTCACACAGCTGAATAAACGTCAAACAGAAAACTGATTAAACAGAAGTGTGCGATGGTCGAGAATTTACTCCAATGTCCGGTTATATATTAGCGAGCGAGAAGCAGACGGCTGAGTTTATTAAACTCCACCGAGACAATCTGCGAATTTCATTAAAAGTTTAATAAACTATCATCTTGTCTTTATTTTTAGTTAGCACATACCTTAAACACTTCAAGCTGTAAGCTAATGATAGTTATATAAGAGCAGACACATGCTGATGCAATAAGCTGTACGTTATACATCCAATAGATGCACGATCTGATTAGTCGACTAATCGCAAAAATAATCGGTGGCTAGTCGACTATCAAAATAATAGTTTTGGCAGCCCTAGTCTACCCCTACAACAGCAAATATCAAACAGCTCAAAATATTAAAGCCAGAAGACAGCACACCAGGTAGGAGTGCAACCAGGAGAAAGCTTATTGTGTTTTTTGACCTTTACTGTTTCTGAACACCTTTGAGACCAGAGGTAAGCCTGTTTTCTACAGCAATGTCTCAAGGGAGAACATTGCAGAATACATGTTTTTTGGCAACACCAATGCAGCCCTCTTCATTCTTTCTCCAAGATGTAACTTCTTTCATCTTCATCTTCAAAACGGTTTCTAACCTATAAGATTGAAGATGGATCAAATTACCATCTTCGGGTCGGGGCAGGGCAGGGTGGGGCAGGGTGGGGCTCTGGTGGTAGAGCAGATCAGCTACTGATTGGAAGGTTGGTGGTTCGAGCCTTTGCTTCCCCAGTCTGTATGCCAAATATCCTTGGGCAAGATACTAACCCCAAGTTGCCCTCCGATGCGTCAACTGGAGTGTGAATGTTGGTTAGATTGTACTTGAGTTTAGAAGTCCTTGTGTGAGTGGGTGAATGAGGCATGTTGTAAACAGCGCTTTGAGTACTCCAGGAGAGAAGAAATATAGGAATCAGTCCATTTACCACTGTCCATTCCCAAAATGCAACATAATAAATGCTATGAAACTGCGTTTTCATTCTCCAATTTTACAGTTTTTTATTAATCACTTACCTCCTGTGCAGTCTGGTTTGTTCAGAAAAGGATGAAGAGTCTTCAGCACCATCAAGCTTATTCACATCATCCTGAACATCCTCTGATGCCTGGAAAGTTTTATAGTTTTTATTTAGTATGGGTTTTATAATTAATGGTTTCTGACAATGCCATGTGGAGAGATTAAGAAGGACAAAAGAAAAATCTACAAAGGCAGAAATGCTGAATCTGACACAGTACCTTCACTCGAACAAAGAGGGTAGCACTCTCAGTTGACTGGACAGCCTCTTTGATCTCCTCAGTTGTCAGTGACTCCACATTTAGAGGCTCTAGTATCTTGTCGTCATTAGATATCAGGAGCTCCAGAGGTTCAGCAGCCAGCTGAGGAAAGGTTGACCTCAGCTGAGCTAGGAAGTCAGCCTCCTGAAGACCTCGAGGAACCTGCAGCTCATGAGGCAGGTAATTCTGAAACACTGAGATAAAACAGGAAAGAGTGCTAAGTTGCCAGCCAACAGGGAGCATCACACCAAAACCTGACAATTTCATTCAAAAAACAAGAGCTCAGACGTCTTAGACAGTCTGTTATCAGCTGCACAGCAACTACAATATTGATCAGATATTTGCATTAAAATGGTCCAAAAGGCTCCAAGAGCACAAACACAATCCAGAGGTCCAGTTCAGGTCCAGGAAGCAGCTAGAGCCACCTGTCAGTCAAAGAGACCATGTCCCCAACCTTAAGCCTTACCACTGACAGCCTTGCTTGAAGTCCTCTATCACGGTACCACTACCAAAAAATGACCACCATCAGCATTCTGAATGATTGCTGTGTAGTGGCTCGTGCTCCAGTAATCATGAAGTGCTTTGACAAACTGGTCCAAACTCAGGTCATCACAAGCTTCCCAATCATGATACACACACAGCAGCGTGCCTAAAGAGCTCTACAGAGGACGTCATAGTCACAACTGTGTCCTGACCACCCTAGGAGCTATGCTCAGCTACTCTTTGTGATTTCAGCTCAGCATGTGATCACAGTGGTGATAACTGAATATTGTACTGGACAGATAAATTAAAAAGCTTTGAACTTACGATTGGGCGAGATCGTATCCATCTGAGGGTCCTCCACAATGTGGACCTTGAGATGTACGTGGGTGTGTGATTGACTGATCTGAGGTTTCTCAGACTCAACTCTGGGGAAAAAAAAAAAATTGTATTGAACTGTTGATATAAATAAGAAACTCTCACAGCAGCAGCTTACTCTTTTCCTTGACTCACTCAGTGGTCAGTGTGGTTGGATCCAGGCTGGGTGGAGGAAGTTCAGCAGCAACAGTAGCATCTTCTCTCTGTAGAGACCTTTTCTCTGGACCCTAAATTTCCACCAAAAAGTAAAAGAATAGTTTTTTTTTCTGATTTTTCATTCAAAAAAACATGCTCCACATTTATTAACAATGTTTTTACCCTGATGTTAAATTGGTTCTTGCAGTACCTTCAGTCGGATGTAAATACCAGGATTCACAGTCCCGTTCTTGCAGATCTCTTCTGCAGTCATACTCTCCACTCTTGGAGGAATTAGATTGTGGTTGCGAGCAACTAAGATGGTAAAAGGTTCACCAGCAGCCAGCTGAGGGAAAGTGGACCTCAGCAGAGCCAGGAAGTCAGCCTCCTGAAGACCATGAGGAACATTCAGCTCATGACACGGGTGATTCTGCCATACTGAGAGAAAACAGAGAAGCTCACAAAGTCAGAATCAGAATGTCTTCATTGTCATTGTCACAGGAACGAAGTTAGTAGTGATCTCTGATCAGTGCATCATCCATAGAAATGTAAAATTTAAATAAAACTTATAAAATAAAATCCATCCCCACACACACAAGTCAGTGCATAGATCACTTCAGGAGTAGCGTGATGGACATTTTTTAGTAGCAGCATTAAGACATATTTTTGTGATTTGGTAAAAGCTGTGTTTGAGTCTGTTTGTCCTTGCGCTGATTGCTTTGTACCATCTGGCCGAGGGCAACAGTTCAAACAGGGAGTGGCCAGGGTGTGAGGTATCTTTTATAATGTTATGAGGTTTTTTTAAGACAGTGGGTAGTGTGACTACAGTCAGAGCAGTTTCAGTTATCGACAAGTTAGAAGACACGTTTTCCTGAATCAACTAATAAACAGGTAACTCAGCAAACCTACACAAAGAGCTGGATAACTAGTACGTTGGACTCTTGAGAGATGCAAAACCTCTAAATGAAGTTAAGGAGCTAATAACAGGCAGAAAATGTTAACGGCATCAAATCCTTCCAAAGATCTTTAAAGGTTAAAAGCTTTAAACTTACTTATTTGTGTGATCTTATCAATCTTAGGGTCCTCAAGGATGCGGATCTTAAGTCTTAAATCTTCTCGACACAGTGACAGTCGTATGTAGAGGGTAGATCCCCGAGAAAGTCTGATGATTTCCTCTGGTGTCACCGAGTGTCCTTTCAGAGCTTTAAGTTTGTTGTGCCTGGCCCTTAAAAAAAGGTCAAAAGGTTCATCTCCAGCCAGCTGAGGGAAGGTAGACCTCAGTAGTTTCAGGAAGTCGGTTTCCTGCAAACCACAAGGGACCTTCAGCTTGTGAAGCGGGCACCTCTGAAACACTAGAACACAGAGGAATGCTGACAGATCAGTTCAATTTTTCCAGTTTTAGGAGAAAGAAATCATCACTTTCCTGTTGTACTTTCACTAAATGTTCATCTGATACTACTTTCCAATTGTATCTGGAATCTGCTTTCACAGTTTGAAGTTACAGTGGTGACATGGGCTCCTAATGTTCCAATCATCACAGTGAAATCTTCCACATCTGCTCCAGAGTTTTATGTGTACTGAGGTGTTTTCATTGTGTGTTTTTCTTCTTTTTCTAAAGGATTTTTTTGAAAAAATTCCACCACAACTTGTCATTTACATCAAATGAAAATATTCTTGGTAATATAGTAGATATTTCTTTATTAATATGTTACAATTCTTAGACCAGGGAAGAGTGCAGAAAGATGAAGATGTCCATGTAGAGTGCAGGCAGGCAGCACAAACGGTATACGTGTCCTGACCAGGATTTCAGCTCTCGAGCATTACTGGCATCAACAATTGTGATTTACAAGGTGCAAATGACTGTTTTTGGTATAGGAGTGTGGTGGAGACCATCAGCTTCACCTGTGTTTAATAGACTGATCTCAGAGCAAGTAAAAGGGTGAAAAGCACTCCAGAACTTACCTAGTAGGTAACAAGGTGATATACAGCTTACATGTGGTGCATTTTATAGCAGAAACATAAACATTTCACATCATGTTTGCTTTAGACTTACAGTGCGCTGACAAAACATTAATCTTTCGCTTTTCCAGGATGCGGATTGTGAGATTTATATGGGTATCTGTCTCAGTGGATGGAAGATCTTCATCAGCATCTTCTTTCTGTTTTACAGAAGGTCGGAATTTTTTATTTTAAATCAAGTTGTCAATGTGTTGTAATCTTTGGTAGCGCTGCTGAGATCAGTTAAATTTTCTCAACACAGTACCTGCAGTCGTATGTAGAGGGTAGATCCCCCAGAAACTCTGATGATTTCCTCTGGTGTCACCGAGTCTACTTGCAAAGGTTTCAGTTTGTTGGGTTTGCAATATAAGAAAAGGTCAAAAGGTTCATCTCCAGCCAGCTGAGGGAAGGTAGACCTCAGTAGTTTCAGGAAGTCAGCTTCCTGCAAACCACGAGGAACCTTCAGCTTGTGAAGTCGGTACATCTGAAACACTAGAACACAGAGGAACATTGACAGATCAGTTCAATTTTTCCAGTATTAGGAGAAAGAAATCATCACTTTCCTGTTGTACTTTCACTAAATCTTGTCAAAGGAGCTTGCAAAGAAAAGCGTCTGGACTTCTTTAAGTTGCTTGAAGACGTTTCACCTCTCATCCGAGAAGCTTCTTCAGTTCTAAGGTCAAATGGTGGGGAGTCCCAGATTTAAACCTAGTGGGAGTATCCCCCCAAAGAGGGACAAAAGGACCCCCAATGAGCCTCTAATCGCCTGAGCCAAGGTGTGAAATTGGGTGTGGGTCCCAATTAGCCAGGGTTTCGGGTGAGCTCATTGTGAAACCTGGCCCCACCTTATCATGCGAATTCCTGAGGTCAGATGGCCCAGGATGTGAGTGGGCATTCAGACAAAAACTCAGTAGAGTTTTCTCCAAGCATGACATCCCGGTGCATTTCAGACCCAGCAACATGCTCAGACAAAAACTGGTTCACCCAAAAGACAAAACTCCTAAACACAAACTTAACAATGTGGTGTATGCTGTACAGTGTAGTGAGGAATGCCCAGACCTCTACATTGGAGAGACCAAACAGCCACTTCACAAGCGCATGACACAACATAGAAGAGCCACCTCCACGGGACAAGACTCAGCAGTCCATCTGCATCTTAAGGATAAAGGTCACTCTTTCGAGGATGCCAATGTTCACATTTTGGACAGAGAGGACAGATGGTTTGAAAGAGGAGTGAAAGAAGCCATCTATGTCCACTGTGAGCGACCATCTTTGAACAGAGGCGGTGGTTTACGACACCAACTGTCTTCCATCTATAATCCAGTTTTGAGTTCCCTCCCCAGACGCCTTAACGCCCACTCACATCCTGGGCCATCTGACCTCAGGAATTCACATGATAAGGTGGGGCCAGGTTTCACAATGAGCTCACCCGAAACCCTGGCTGATTGGGACCCACACCCGCTTTCACACCTTGGCTCAGGCGATTAGAGGCTCATCAGGGGGTCCTTTTGTCCCTCTTTGGGGGGAAACTCCCACTAGGTTTAAATCTGGGACTCCCCACCATTTGACCTTAGAACTGAAGAAGCTTCTCGGATGAGAGGTGAAACGTCTTCAAGCAACTTAAAGAAGTCCAGACGCTTTTTTCTTTGCAAGCTCCTTTGACTACGATGACCTGGATGACTGAGAACCTTCACAGACATGTTCACTAAATGTTCATTTGATACTACTTTCCAATTGTATTTGGAATTTCCTTTCACAGTTTGGAGGTACCAGTGGTGACATGGGCTCCTAATGCTCCAATCACCACAGTGAAATCTTCCACATCTGCTCCAGAGTTTTATGTGTACTGAGGTGTTTTCATTCTGTTTTTAACATCTAAATTTCACATCACGTTTGCTTTAGACTTACCAGTATTTGAAAGCACTTCAATGTTTGGGTTTTCCAAGATGCGGATTTTGAGATCTATGCAATTTTGTGATTTGCTGATTGGACGTTTGCGTTTGCCATGTTTTTTTCTCCTCATACACTGAACTGTTTGAGTCAAGAACCTAAAAAAGATAGGTAAAAATGGGAGCTGGGATATAAGAAGATAACACATATACTTTTGTCCACATAGTAGACATTTATGCACTTGTCTTATAACCTTGATTTCGTTACATAATCCAGCTCTGTCGTGTGTCCTTCCTCCTGCTCTAAATAGTCATACTCTTCATCCTCCATTGGTGCCTGGAATCCTAGGCTCCTACTGTCCTCCACCCCTAGGAACAAATAAATTCTCATGTTAGTCACAATTATGTGTTGCCCAGCTCAACAAGAACTTGACCATTTACATAACCGAAAGGGAGCATGCTGCTACTATCTAATGTTTGTGCTTTAAGAGGACATGAGCTAATGTATCTTTTCCATTACAACCTACTCGGCTCGACCCAACTCAGTTAAATTGTTTTTCATTACAATCAAGTATTGCCTATGTGCGCAAGGTCATTACAGCAATGCTACCAAAAGTCCCATTTTGCATACAACAAAAGCACAACACCACACTGGAGAAAGTTGAGGCGATGGTAGACCTGCTGTGTGGTCTATAGCTTTTTGTCAGATTCGGAGACAGGCTTTGAGGATTTGATTTTTGTGAATGAGATGCTCTCATGAGTCATCGAGTGACGAAACTGACTAGCCAATCGGTGGAATGTAGTCGGTTGACGTTACATTTTCAGATTGACTGAATTGCCTTTGCTGAGTAGGCACTAAAAAAAGTACCTGGTACGAGAAAGCACTCAATGGAAAACCATATAAACTGATTCGAGTCAGGCAAGCAGAGTACATACTAGTGGAAAAGGACTATAAGATATGGTGTAACACATGCGTGTGTGTGTGTCTATATATATATATATACACACATATATATACATTAGATGTATGATTTTCGTTCCACTTCTCACGTGTACACCACTTTGTATTGGTCTTTCACGTGGAATTCCAATAAAATTGATTCATGTTTGTGGCTGTAATGTGACAAAATGTGGGAAAGTTATCACGATATATATTTGGAAATTTGCGATAACGATATAACCGACGATATAATTGATGCGAGACAAAATACAACTCCATAACTTTACTAGCGCAAAAACCCATCCATTTATTTTCACTTAAACAAGCAGCTGTTTTTATGTGCATTAAAGCTATATAAAAAATGTAACAGTGCAAATGCAAATTCCTTGCTGAAAGTAGAAATGGGCTGACATACCCTGAGCATAACCATGTATAATATCCACTAAAGTTAAAAACAGGTGTGCCAAATAAAAAAGTCAATTACTTATTTTTCAGACCATAAGGTGCACAGGATTATAAGGCACATTAAGTGAAACAAAGCAGTCAGAAAAATTAAACTTTATTCAACTCATTCTTCTTGCTTCCTCCACTTCTGTACACTTGATTCATTAATGCTGTATTCTATCACAGCTGCTCTATTCCCATGTTGTTGCAGTATATTAATGGATAACCTTGTATTGTGGATGGATTATCTCAGTTGTTCTCCTGACTGAAGTTTGGCCCATTTACAGCATCCTGCCATGCGAATGCATTTGTCTCTAACCATCAGGAACCCTCACGTTAACTTTTATCAACTTGAAAAAAGATAGCATTCATCCTGCAGCTTCACCGTTTATGTTATGCACATCATTATATACCAGCTAGCCCAACTTCAGTAACCCTACAAACGTCACTGCTGTTTAGTTTCCTGTCTTCATTTCTGTTGGAAGTGATAGCAGAGCTATACGTTTCAATTTCTTCAGAAATCTCTCAGTCAGAACATGGTATATCATGCTTAGGTAACTAGCGAAACTAGCAAGCTAACTCCCTCCTAACTTCTAACTCTGTTAAATGTAATAAATTCTGTTTTCATGGATGCCTGGAACTTAAACTTAATTGTTACACCTGGTAAAGGAGCAATGCTGATCATTTTATTAAAGGTGAATGAATTTAGACAGTTTTTAACTCTCAATGTGCCGCAGGTTTCGTTTGACTTTGGCACCTGAAGTGGACGGAGTTTAGGACCCAGATTACTCCCAGATTTACGAGCACCTTAGTCCGACAAATACGGTAATAACGACGGCCTGCTTGCATGTTCTACAAAAAAATGTGCTTTGGTGGGTATCTGACGGACAAACACCAAACCAGTTCCACATCACTGAAGTTGCACCATTTTTACAAACCAATTCTGGTTCATCCATTTCACTCAACGATCCGCTTTCCCCTTCTCATTCTCCGTTGCCGCCATGCTTTTTCGGCCATGTGCGTTTGAAAACAAACGCACTGTGCATGCGCGTTTTACCCATATTCTATCGCGATATTTTATTTTCTTATCGTTGCCTAACATTATACCTGTATTACCGTAAACGGTATAATATGGCCCAGCCCTAACTCCAGGTACACAATGCCCAGCTGGAAACACTTCACGCAGCTCATATATATATTTCCCGCTCGCCCCTGCGGGCAGTCAATACTTCAAGCTCTGCTCCTCTACCAGAGGCCTGGGAGCTTGAGGGTCCTGCGCAGTGTCTTAGCTGTTCCTGGGTCTGCGCTCTTCTGGACAGAGATCTCCGATGTTGTTCCTGGGATCTGCTGGAGCCACTTGCCTAGTTTGGAAGTCACCGCACCTAGTGCTCCGATTACCACCGTTACCTTCACTCTCCACATCATCTCGAGCTCTTCTCTGAGCCCTTGGTATTTCTCGAGCTTCTCGTGTTCCTTCTTCCTGATGTTGCTGTCATCCGGAACTGCTACATCTATCACTACGGCCGTCTTCTTCTGTTTGTCTACCACCACTATGTCTGGTTTGTTAGCCACCACCATTTTGCCCGTCTGAATCTGGAAGTCCCACAGGATCTTAGCTCGGTCATTCTCCACCACCCTTGGGGGCATCTCCCATTTTGACCTCTGGACTTCCAGGTCATACTTGGCACAGATGTTTCTGTACACTATGCTGACCACTTGTTTATGGCGTTCCGTGTATGCCTTGCCTGCTAGCATCGTGCACTCTGCTGTTATGTGCTGGATTGTCTGAGGGGCATCTTTACACAGCCTACACCTGGGGTCTTGCCTGGTGTGATAGACCCCAGCCTCTATGGATCTTGTGCTCAGAGCTTGTTCCTGTGCTGCCATGACTAGTGCCTCCAAATATTTTGACAGATGAAGCCAATACCCTGTATATTTATTGTCTGGCAGATTTCTAAGAGAGTTTAAGCAAAACTCCCCACCTGTGTAAGTTGTCTTTCAGTCCAGCTTTGTCCAGCCACTGGTAGGATTTCTGGATATCAGTCACCTCTGCTATCTGCTGGTGGTACAGGCCGCCTAGGGGGCCTGTCCTTCCATGATGGTTCCTCGCCTTCCTCCTCTTTCTTGGGTTTCTGCTGCCTGAGGTATTCACTGTGCACGCTGTCAGTTGGGACCATCTTCGTGATGTATTTGTGGATGTTCGTTGTCTCATCCTGGACTGTGGTGCTGACACTCACCAGTCCCCGGCCTACTTCCTTCCACTTAGCGTACAGCCTCAGGGTGCTGGACTTGGAGTGAAACTTTCCATGGTCAGGAGCTTTCTCATCTAGATGTCAGTGGCTTCTTTCTCCTCCTTTGGCCAGCTTATTATCCCAGCCAGGCACCTGATCACAGGCAGGTCGTAGGTGTTGACAGCCCGGATCTTGTTCTTACCGTTCAGCTGACTCCTCAGGACTTGCCTGACCCTCTGCAGGTACTTGGTGGTTGCAACTTTCCTAGCGGCCTCTTCATGGTTCCCATTTGCCTGCGGGATCCCCAGGTACTTGTAGCTGTTCTCTATGCCTGCAATGTTGCCTTCTGGTAGTTTGATCCCCTCAGTTCTGACTACCTTCCCTCTCTTTGTTATCATCCGACTACACTTCTCCAGTCCGAACGACATTCCGATATCATTGCTGTATGTCCTGGTGGTGTGGATCAGTGGATCGATGTCTCATTCACTATTGGCATACAACTTGATGTCATCCATCTACAGGAGGTGGCTGACAACTGCTCCATTCCGTAGTCGGTATCCGTAGCCAGTCTTGTCAATGATCTCACTGACGGGGTTCAGGCCTATGCAGAACAGTAGTGGGGACAGAGCATCTCCTTGGTAGATGCTCTTGATGGTGACTTGTGTTATGGACTTGAAATAGGCCTCTAGTGTTGTACGCCACATCTCCATTGAGTTCCTGATGAAGGCTCTTAGGGTCCTGTTGATCCAGGCAGTGCACACGTTATCCAGTCTGGTCTTGCAGTCTCAGCTGATTGTTCGGTCTACCAGTAGCTGGTGTTTTGTGCCTCGCGTATTCTTGCCCATCCCTTTCTGTGCCGCTATGATGCCTAACAAAAGCTTCCGCATGGTTCTGAAGCAGGTTATTGGCCGGTAGTTAGATGGGACTGGTCCCTTCTGGAGGTCCTTGAGGATCAGGACTGCCCGGCCCTAAGTTAGCCATTCCGGGTGTCTCTCGTCAACTAGCAGTTGGTTCATTTGTATTGCCAGACGCTTTTGGAGTGCAGTCAGCTTTGTCAGCCAGTAGGCGTGAACCATGTCGGGGCCTGGTGCTGTCCAACCCTTCATATTGGAGATCCTTTCTTGGATGTCTGCCACTGTGATGGTTACTGGACCTTGTTCAGAGAGGGTGCTGTGATCTCCTCTCAGACCCACTAGCCGCTGAGCATTGCTGTTATGGGTTGGGTCCTTCTCCCATATGCTCTTCCAGTACAGTGGTCCCTCGCTATAACGCAGTTCACCTTTCCCGGCTTCACTGTTACACAGATCATTTTTTTAATCCAATTTTGCATGCTTTTTTTTTTCTTTTTCTTTTTTTAAACAGCGCATTGTGTATGTCGACAAAATGTTTTGCACCGCCAAAGGCACCTGCAGTAGCACCCAAAAGGAACAGGAAGATGCTAACCATAGCACAAAAACTTGGACTTTGAAAGGAAGGTAGAAAGGTAGAAGTTACCGTATTTTTCGGATCATGAGGCACACCGAATTATAAGTCGCATTAAGCGAAACAAAACCTTCAGATAAGTCAAATTTTACTCAACCCATTCTTCTCATTCTTCCCCGATTACTGCTGCCATGGTGTAGATCAGCTTGTTAGTCTCGGTAATGGTGGCGGTAGGTATCATCAGTAGTGTTCCCTGGTCTATTGGCTTAAAAACACCCCCAAAGCATTAGGTTCCCACCAACCTTTTTCACAGTGGGGATGGTGTTCTTTGGGTTGAAGGCTTCTCCTTTTTTTTACGCCAAATGAAGGAAACGTCGTTGTGACCAAACAATTCAATTTTTGTTTCATTTTTTTGACCAGAAGTCTTATTCTTTGTCCAGATGAACAGTTCCAATTAATCAGGGTATTTAGGATGCTTTAGAACTGCTTGGACTCTTTGGAATGGTAAGGAACTTTGGATTTCCCAGAGACTGTGACAGTTTGTGAAGGGTATGAATAATTCTGGACATAACACTTTTTGCTGAAATATAAATAAAAGCTGAGAAATGTTTTTTTTTTTTTTTCCACAAAAATGCCTCTTGTACATCGTCTTATTGTCTTTTGGGAGACACCTGTGTCATTTCCCATCAAAAAATAACTTGCTAGTTGAATAAAACTAGCTTTAAGTCAAAATTTGCCAGGGGTATACATAAGTATGGGCTAGACTGTATGCTTTCTGGCTGATGTTTTGGTCACTTTTCAATGCTGGCAGTGATTTCACTCTAGTGGTAGCATGAGACAAAGTCTACAACCCACACAAGTGGCTCAGGTAATGCAGCTCATCCAGGATTGCACATCAATGCAAGCTGTGGGGAGAAGGTTTGCTGTGTCTGTCAGCTTAGTGTCCGGTGTCATGGAGATGCTATCAGGAGACCGTACATCAGGAGCCTCAAGTGCCAATGTCCTGCAGGTTTCAGATGTGTTCTTGATCCACCACAGCTGATTACAAAAAAAACCAATACCCCCTAAATTACCTCCTCAACATGTCTTTAAGTTCTCCAGAGGCCTGGTAATAAACTAACTATCTGATTCAGGTGTGTTGACCCAGGGTGATATCTAAAACCGGCACTTGAGGACTGCAGTTGCCTACCCCTGGTTTATCACATAATTATGAATGAAATGTTTTTATTAGACTTGTCTACTGATCATACATCAGAGACATGAAACAGCAGCCCTGACTAGAACTGAACTTTATTCATTTATGTCAAAGTAGCTTCTTACTCAGCTCATATTTGTCCTGCTCCTGATCATCCAGTAACGGACCACCTCCATCTTCACAGAAGGAAAACAGCTGCTGGTTGTCTGCAAAAGTATGTTTAATGTTTAGAAAAAACAAATGTGACATGATAGAAGATAAATGAAAAAAAAAAAAGTTTCTAGCAATGTTAAGATCTGCATCAAGTTTATGAGTATCCTGTACTTTTATACACTGACCAGACACTTTATTAGGCTTTGCAAGCTCCTTTGTTTGTTAGGTACACCTTGCTAGTACCTAACTGCTTTAATTCTTTGTGGCACATATCCTTTGAGCTCGGGTCCTCTACCAGAGGCTTTGGAGCTTGAGGGTCCTACGCAGTATCAAAGTCCGTGGTGGGGACCGGTTTGCGTCATAATTTGCATAGTACAATTTTCTGCTCCGTGTCAGACTGTTCATAACCAAACCATGTTAATGCTACAGATGTAGTCCCTCGTTTAGGAATAAGGTGCTCAATGTGTTTTCACTGGTCCTTGTGTTTGGAGCTACCTGGTTTTGTCTCATCTTCACTGGCCATGCTGGCATTGTCTGTGTCTGCATCCCCGATGCCTTTGACTGTAAGTGCCATTCATAAGTACTTCATGTTTTTATTTGAGGCAATTTATTTGATGTATACTCTGAAATTTGATGTTTGACAATAATGTATATCATTTGAGTTTATTTTTGAAAAGTCTCCACAGGATATTGAGCTTTATTGTGAAAGTTTTATGTAGAATATAAACAAGCGGACGGCGGAGCCACACAATGGTTTTACCGTCGTTGTTGCTAACGAAAGTACGCATAAACAGTCGGTTGTCGGTCCGGAGTCTGGTTATATTAAACATAAGAGAAAGAGAACTCTAAGAAGTTAATAGCCACTACAGTGACCATCAAAACCATGAAAAAATATTGGCGTAGACAGTTTATTTTGCGACCCCACGAAACAAACGATAGCGTACAAAAAACCCCGACGTATATCGTTAGTTTCAGGCCACTCTCTGTAAACCCTAGATATGGTTGCGTGGGAAAATCCCAGCAGACAGGCCCGTCTGGCACCAAAGACCTTTCTTTCTCACTCGGATTCTCATTTTGAGCTACTGTAGGTCGTCTTGACAATTGAAGACATCAAGTTGCTCCTATGTGATTGGCTCATTTGTTGTTTGCATTAACGAGAAGGTTATTAAAGGTGAATGAATTTAGACAGTTTTTAACTCTCAATGTGCCGCAGGTTTCGTTTGACTTTGGCACCTGAAGTGGACGGAGTTTAGGACCCAGATTACTCCCAGATTTACGAGCACCTTAGTCCGACAAATACGGTAATAACGACGGCCTGCTTGCATGTTCTACAAAAAAAACGTGCTTTGGTGGGTATCTGACGGACAAACACCAAACCAGTTCCACATCACTGAAGTTGCACCATTTTTACAAACCAATTCTGGTTCATCCATTTCACTCAACGATCCGCTTTCCCCTTCTCATTCTCCGTTGCCGCCATGCTGTTTCGGCCATGTGCGTTTGAAAACAAAGGCACTGTGCATGCGCGTTTTACCCATGTTCTATCGCGATATTTTATTTTCTTATCGTTGCCTAACATTATACCTGTATTACCGTATACGGTATAATATGGCCCAGCCCTAACTCCAGGTACACAATGCCCAGCTGGAAACACTTCACGCAGCTCATATATATATTTCCCGCTCGCCCCTGCGGGCAGTCAATACTTCAAGCTCTGCTCCTCTACCAGAGGCCTGGGAGCTTGAGGGTCCTGCGCAGTGTCTTAGCTGTTCCTGGGTCTGCGCTCTTCTGGACAGAGATCTCCGATGTTGTTCCTGGGATCTGCTGGAGCCACTTGCCTAGTTTGGAAGTCACCGCACCTAGTGCTCCGATTACCACCGTTACCTTCACTCTCCACATCATCTCGAGCTCTTCTCTGAGCCCTTGGTATTTCTCGAGCTTCTCGTGTTCCTTCTTCCTGATGTTGCTGTCATCCGGAACTGCTACATCTATCACTACGGCCGTCTTCTTCTGTTTGTCTACCACCACTATGTCTGGTTTGTTAGCCACCACCATTTTGCCCGTCTGAATCTGGAAGTCCCACAGGATCTTAGCTCGGTCATTCTCCACCACCCTTGGGGGCATCTCCCATTTTGACCTCTGGACTTCCAGGTCATACTTGGCACAGATGTTTCTGTACACTATGCTGACCACTTGTTTATGGCGTTCCGTGTATGCCTTGCCTGCTAGCATCGTGCACTCTGCTGTTATGTGCTGGATTGTCTGAGGGGCATCTTTACACAGCCTACACCTGGGGTCTTGCCTGGTGTGATAGACCCCAGCCTCTATGGATCTTGTGCTCAGAGCTTGTTCCTGTGCTGCCATGACTAGTGCCTCCAAATATTTTGACAGATGAAGCCAATACCCTGTATATTTATTGTCTGGCAGATTTCTAAGAGAGTTTAAGCAAAACTCCCCACCTGTGTAAGTTGTCTTTCAGTCCAGCTTTGTCCAGCCACTGGTAGGATTTCTGGATATCAGTCACCTCTGCTATCTGCTGGTGGTACAGGCCGCCTAGGGGCCTGTCCTTCCATGATGGTTCCTCGCCTTCCTCCTCTTTCTTGGGTTTCTGCTGCCTGAGGTATTCACTGTGCACGCTGTCAGTTGGGACCATCTTCGTGATGTATTTGTGGATGTTCGTTGTCTCATCCTGGACTGTGGTGCTGACACTCACCAGTCCCCGGCCTACTTCCTTCCACTTAGCGTACAGCCTCAGGGTGCTGGACTTGGAGTGAAACTTTCCATGGTCAGGAGCTTTCTCATCTAGATGTCAGTGGCTTCTTTCTCCTCCTTTGGCCAGCTTATTATCCCAGCCAGGCACCTGATCACAGGCAGGTCGTAGGTGTTGACAGCCCGGATCTTGTTCTTACCGTTCAGCTGACTCCTCAGGACTTGCCTGACCCTCTGCAGGTACTTGGTGGTTGCAACTTTCCTAGCGGCCTCTTCATGGTTCCCATTTGCCTGCGGGATCCCCAGGTACTTGTAGCTGTTCTCTATGCCTGCAATGTTGCCTTCTGGTAGTTTGATCCCCTCAGTTCTGACTACCTTCCCTCTCTTTGTTATCATCCGACTACACTTCTCCAGTCCGAACGACATTCCGATATCATTGCTGTATGTCCTGGTGGTGTGGATCAGTGAATCGATGTCTCGTTCACTACTGGCATACAACTTGATGTCATCCATCTACAGGAGGTGGCTGACAACTGCTCCATTCCGTAGTCGGTATCCGTAGCCAGTCTTGTCAATGATCTCACTGACGGGGTTAAGGCCTATGCAGAACAGTAGTGGGGACAGAGCATCTCCTTGGTAGATGCTCTTGATGGTGACTTGTGTTATGGACTTGAAATAGGCCTCTAGTGTTGTACGCCACATCTCCATTGAGTTCCTGATGAAGGCTCTTAGGGTCCTGTTGATCCAGGCAGTGCACACGTTATCCAGTCTGGTCTTGCAGTCTCAGCTGATTGTTCGGTCTACCAGTAGCTGGTGTTTTGTGCCTCGCGTATTCTTGCCCATCCCTTTCTGTGCCGCTATGATGCCTAACAAAAGCTTCCGCATGGTTCTGAAGCAGGTTATTGGCCGGTAGTTAGATGGGACTGGTCCCTTCTGGAGGTCCTTGAGGATCAGGACTGCCCGGCCCTAAGTTAGCCATTCCGGGTGTCTCTCGTCAACTAGCAGTTGGTTCATTTGTATTGTCAGACGCTTTTGGAGTGCAGTCAGCTTTGTCAGTTAGTAGGCGTGAACCATGTCGGGGCCTGGTGCTGTCCAACCCTTCATATTGGAGATCCTTTCTTGGATGTCTGCCACTGTGATGGTTACTGGACCTTGTTCAGAGAGGGTGCTGTGATCTCCTCTCAGACCCACTAGCCGCTGAGCATTGCTGTTATGGGTTGGGTCCTTCTCCCATATGCTCTTCCAGTACAGTGGTCCCTCGCTATAACGCAGTTCACCTTTCCCGGCTTCACTGTTACACAGATCATTTTTTTAATCCAATTTTGCATGCTTTTTTTTTTCTTTTTCTTTTTTTAAACAGCGCATTGTGTATGTCGACAAAATGTTTTGCACCGCCAAAGGCACCTGCAGTAGCACCCAAAAGGAACAGGAAGATGCTAACCATAGCACAAAAACTTGGACTTTGAAAGGAAGGTAGAAAGGTAGAAGTTACCGTATTTTTCGGATCATGAGGCACACCGAATTATAAGTCGCATTAAGCGAAACAAAACCTTCAGATAAGTCAAATTTTACTCAACCCATTCTTCTCATTCTTCCCCGATTACTGCTGCCATGGTGTAGATCAGCTTGTTAGTCTCGGTAATGGTGGCGGTAGGTATCATCAGTAGTGTTCCCTGGTCTATTGGCTTAAAACACCCCAAAGCATTAGGTTCCCACCAACCTTTTTCACAGTGGGGATGGTGTTCTTTGGGTTGAAGGCTTCTCCTTCTTTTTACGCCAAATGAAGGAAACGTCGTTGTGACCAAACAATTCAATTTTTGTTTCATTTTTTTGACTAGAAGTCTTATTCTTTGTCCAGATGAACAGTTCCAATTAATCAGGGTATTTAGGATGCTTTAGAACTGCTTGGACTCTTTGGAATGGTAAGGAACTTTGGATTTCCCAGAGACTGTGACAGTTTGTGAAGGGTATGAATAATTCTGGACATAACACTTTTTGCTGAAATGTAAATAAAAGCTGAGAAATGTTTTTTTTTTTTTTCCACAAAAATGCCTCTTGTACATCGTCTTATTGTCTTTTGGGAGACACCTGTGTCATTTCCCATCAAAAAATAACTTGCTAGTTGAATAAAACTAGCTTTAAGTCAAAATTTGCCAGGGGTATACATAAGTATGGGCTAGACTGTATGCTTTCTGGCTGATGTTTTGGTCACTTTTCAATGCTGGCAGTGATTTCACTCTAGTGGTAGCATGAGACAAAGTCTACAACCCACACAAGTGGCTCAGGTAATGCAGCTCATCCAGGATTGCACATCAATGCAAGCTGTGGGGAGAAGGTTTGCTGTGTCTGTCAGCTTAGTGTCCGGTGTCATGGAGATGCTATCAGGAGACCGTACATCAGGAGCCTCAAGTGCCAATGTCCTGCAGGTTTTAGATGTGTTCTTGATCCACCACAGCTGATTACAAAAAAAAACCAATACCCCCTAAATTACCTCCTCAACATGTCTTTAAGTTCTCCAGAGGCCTGGTAATAAACTAACTATCTGATTCAGGTGTGTTGACCCAGGGTGATATCTAAAACCGGCACTTGAGGACTGCAGTTGCCTACCCCTGGTTTATCACATAATTATGAATGAAATGTTTTTATTAGACTTGTCTACTGATCATACATCAGAGACATGAAACAGCAGCCCTGACTAGAACTGAACTTTATTCATTTATGTCAAAGTAGCTTCTTACTCAGCTCATATTTGTCCTGCTCCTGATCATCCAGTAACGGACCACCTCCATCTTCACAGAAGGAAAACAGCTGCTGGTCGTCTGCAAAAGTATGTTTAATGTTTAGAAAAAACAAATGTGACATGATAGAAGATAAATGAAAAAAAAAAAAGTTTCTAGCGATGTTAAGATCTGCATCAAGTTTATGAGTATCCTGTACTTTTATACACTGACCAGACACTTTATTAGGTACACCTTGCTAGTACCTAACTGCTTTAATTCTTTGTGGCACATATCCTTTGAGCTCGGGTCCTCTACCAGAGGCTTTGGAGCTTGAGGGTCCTACGCAGTATCAAAGTCCGTGGTGGGGACCGGTTTGCGTCATAATTTGCATAGTACAATTTTCTGCTCCGTGTCAGACTGTTCATAACCAAACCATGTTAATGCTACAGATGTAGTCCCTCGTTTAGGAATAAGGTGCTCAATGTGTTTTCACTGGTCCTTGTGTTTGGAGCTACCTGGTTTTGTCTCATCTTCACTGGCCATGCTGGCATTGTCTGTGTCTGCATCCCCGATGCCTTTGACTGTAAGTGCCATTCATAAGTACTTCATGTTTTTATTTGAGGCAATTTATTTGATGTATACTCTGAAATTTGATGTTTGACAATAATGTATATCATTTGAGTTTATTTTTGAAAAGTCTCCACAGGATATTGAGCTTTATTGTGAAAGTTTTATGTAGAATATAAACAAGCGGACGGCGGAGCCACACAATGGTTTTACCGTCGTTGTTGCTAACGAAAGTACGCATAAACAGTCGGTTGTCGGTCCGGAGTCTGGTTATATTAAACATAAGAGAAAGAGAACTCTAAGAAGTTAATAGCCACTACAGTGACCATCAAAACCATGAAAAAATATTGGCGTAGACAGTTTATTTTGCGACCCCACGAAACAAACGATAGCGTACAAAAAACCCCGACGTATATCGTTAGTTTCAGGCCACTCTCTGTAAACCCTAGATATGGTTGCGTGGGAAAATCCCAGCAGACAGGCCCGTCTGGCACCAAAGACCTTTCTTTCTCACTCGGATTCTCATTTTGAGCTACTGTAGGTCGTCTTGACCATTTGAAGACATCAAGTTGCTGCTATGTGATTGGCTCATTTGTTGTTTGCATTAACGAGAAAATGAAAGAGTGTACCTAATATAGTAGCCGCTGAGTGTTTCAAAGCACTTCAATAAATGTTATAGGGGCTAAAACACCGACCTGCCTCCTGCTTTATCTCAGGCTGCAGGAGCTCCAGCAGTCTCCTCTGCCGGTCGAGCTCCTGCCTTAAGCCCACAGCCTCCTCCTCATAATCGGCTACAGTCCTCTCCACCACCGATATGATCTCCCGAGCAGCTGTGCTCAGTTTGTCGGTGATGATTCCTCTCAGTATATCGCTCTTGGACATATTAGCGAAGTCTGGCTCGCTGTCCCAGCTCTGCACCATCGTCATCATCATCGAGTCGCTCGTGAAATAATTTCTTTTTTCCCGCGTGAGAAAATGTTTCTGTCGGATGTTTAACCCTAGAAGTTTTTTATCGAGCTAGTGAACGTGCTGGTGAATGTTGTCCGGCTGGAAACATCAAAGGCAACATCCTCCTAGGAGAAAATGACACATAGCACTGTGTAATAGACTATCACACTTTTAATTATATCACTATTTATTATAAAAAGAAGACCCCCCCCCCCCTCAAAAAAACCCCATTTAGGTTTATTTGGCACTCTAACTGCATTTCCATCACAATAACAGCAGGTTTTAATACATATAATAGGGTGAAATCATGATACATGTAGATTTTAGTATGGTCTTTTTCTCTTTTGTGGTTCATGTTTCCAGCCGGGCAGCATTTGCTGTTGTACGTCGCCTGTAGTGTATCGTCCCTGCCGCACGTTCCCCCACGCGCGTTAATTGTTCCATCTCCGGTAAAGAAGTGAGCGGGACCCACTGAGCCCCACCATGGAGCCGGACTCATCCGACCCCAATACGTCCAAAACCGACATGCTGAGAGGAGTCATCGCCGAGAAGCTCACCTTGGCCGCCCGGGAGATCTTAGCGGTGGTGGAGAAGACTGTAGCCGAGTACGAGGAGGAGGCTGTGGGTTTCAGGCAGGAGATTGACCGGCAGAGGAGACTGCTGGAGCTCCTGCAGCCTGAAGTCAAGTTGGAAGCGTTAGGTCTGTGTGTGTGGATAACAGAACAGTGTGTTGTTCTCCTGTGGAGAGAGCGAGAGCTCGCGTAATGACGAACCCCGTTTACAAAACACTAATTTAATATTTATTTGCTTGACGTGAAGCCCATTGACATTCGAGTATACATCTCAAAACCAGATTATAACACTCCTCAATTCGGTATACATGTAACACCCCTGAGCCTTGTCATATTTCAGAATTTGAAGTTTTTATTAGCTCGTGTTAATGTCACAGAGCTAGCCTTTGCTTTCTCTTTAAGTGAAATCCGATGGGCTTTTAAAACCTCGAAATGTCGTTTAAAGTCAGCTACAGCTGCTATAAAACTCTCTCTAGAATCATGACAGAGTCGTCGGGACTTAAAAAAACCATCCCAGTGACTGATTTAAATAAACATTTTTAAATCGTTTCTCAAGTTGCGCCGCTGTTCCCGAATCAAAACAAAGATGGCGGCTACATGGACACACAATGGTGTTTGTTCAAGCGCTGTGGAGCGATTTTACAGCGTTTTCCAGGACTATTTCTATCGAAATTTATTTAAATCAACTATAAAAAAAAATACTGTGCTATAGTTAACACACCGTGTTAAGAAAAGGACTTTCCCCTTGAAACACCTGCAGGCACGCAAAAGCCTGTATGGACACCAAATAGCTGCCATATGTGAAAGCTATTTGAATGTGGGAATCCTGGAGTCTGCAGTTTGTTTACGTGTAAATCAGGTGAATTTAAAGCTTAACTCATCTACTGCTGTGACTCAAGAGAATGAAACAGGTTGCTCGTTAATCAACAGTATCAACTGCGCTCATAAGAATAATAATAATTCTGAAGTGAAATCTTTTTTTGATTGTTTTGCTTTATTACTTAATAACACTAAAATGCTTCTGTGGTGCAGAAGACCAGCAGCAGTTTTCCCTCTGTGAGGCTGGAGGAGGTCAACTACCAGAAGATCAGGAGCAGCACAAATATGAGCCAAGTATGACTTTTAACCTACTTTGATACATGTAAAGAAAGTCGTCATATTCATATTTGTAATGGATCAAGATACACAGAAACATAAGAGATGTTATTATCTTTTCTTTCTTTTCTTTTTTTTTTTAAAGAAAACTGATGTTCATTTGTATAAATGCAGTTCAAATTAGATGTGGCGTACTGCAGGGATCCACTCTGGGACCCCTGTTGTTTCTGTTTATGTCATTTGGTACTTTTTATTTGACTTTGTCAAATGCATTGCTGTAATGAACAGTGTGTTGGGCATTATAACCTCCCAGTATTTTTCTCTTAGTAATACGTTGAATTAACTGAGCTTAATTTGAAGCTGAATTTTAGAAACAACAAAACTTCCCAAATTTGAGACATAAAAGACTGATAGAGTCAAACCTTTGGAGTTTTTTAGCGTTCAGGTGAAAAATATTTGACTGCAATTTGACCCCAGTCAACGGACAGTTTCAGTTGTAATCACACGTTCACGCACTGAAGGGGAGAGTGTAATTAACTGTCCTACAGAACTGCTTTAATGTTCAGATAATGGCTGGTTCAAAGCTCTTAAAACTGCTGTTCTTTGACTCTTGTGGGTTTTTTTTTTTTTTTTTTAGAATTGTTGCTGTTGTTGCTGATAAACTCAGACAAATGCGGACATTATCTTAAGTACAGCTTGAAAACGTTAAATATCAGAAAGATTGGCAGACTAAGTAGTGATAGAAGTGTTTGTTGGAGCCTCATATAATTATAGTTTTTTTTTACCAGCAAACAAAATTTGAAGACGAGAATTTAAGTAACAGTGTTTTCCTTCCTCTCCCTGACACAGCATGTTAACTGTTGTTTATTCATGGTTTCATATTTGCATGATTAATGCTGTCAGGTGGGAAAACTAAATAAATGAACTTTGAATTTGTTTCCAGGGGTGGAGGACAGCCAAAGCCTGGGATTCTCAGGCTACAGTGAGGAACAAATAGAGGAAGACGAACATGAAGAGGAGGAAGAGGAGGATGATGACGAGGAGGAGGAGATGGCACAGCAATATTATGAAGCAGCACCACGGTTACAAGATACAAATACACTGTAAGTGTACAGACACCACTCTGTGTGTGCGCGTGCTGTTGTAACATTTGTGACTTGTTTGCTGATCTTGAGTTTATTTTGTGCTTTTCTTTCTTTAGGCTCGTGCCTTCCACGGTTCAGACTGACAGGCGGAGAGCAGACAGACCTTGGATCAGTGAAGCGCAGAGTTTCGTGGACCTCAGGATCCGCATCCTGGACTCGATGATCGACGTGCTTTCCAAGAGGGGTGAGTGTGAAAAAAATGTGATGGGAAATAATAAATAAATAAACCATTACTGTTGCATCTTTCAGGGTTTGGATTTTACTCTGGATGTTTTTCCCCATCTCAGTTTAAACTGAGGTCATGGAGTTTTATGGGCAATGTGACTGCTGCAGATACCCCATAATGTATTTCAGCTTATTTGGAGCATTTGTAAAATACAGCTAAAGAACAGGAATGAATAAAAAGTCACGTTTTTTTACATTTGAATTAAAGCCTGTAGTGTGTGGGTGAAACTTTTCCTTCAGTCTAGATGAAAACTTGCCTTTCCCTCTGCATGGCAGTGTTTCAGAAGTACCCGCTTCATGAGCTGCAGTGTCGTCGTGGTCTTCAGGAGGCCGACTTCCTGCATCTGCTGAGGTCAACCTTCCCCCAGCTGGCTGCTGATGAACCTTTTGACGTTTTTATAACTGACAACACCAGAAAGCTGCAGCCTCTGAAAATAGACTTGTGGACTCCGGAGGCGATCGAGAGGACCATCAGGGCAAATGGGAATTCTGCCCTCTACATCCGCCTGAAGGTAAGGTGCCTAATGTGTTACGCCCTTGCTGGAGTAAACTTCCTCTAAACTATCTTCTTGACTTTGCTCGTTGCTCTGATGGTGTCTTTTGTAGAATGAATCATTCAAGCATAAAAAGGCTCAAACTCAAGGGATGAACCAGTGTTGTGTCTACACAGAACAGAGGTCTTGGCGTAGAACCAGTTTTAAAATGGATCTTCAGGCTATTTGTTACCAGAAGCATGTTTCAAAAACACAGTTTGTTTTCATTTCTTTTTAGTTTTTTAGTTTCTTTTTTAGTTTTATTAGATGAATCTATGAAAAATTCCAAAAGTAAAGGATTTTTTTTGCACCAACAAGGTGATTCCTGAAGAGCTATTATGGTTTAAAAAAAAAAAAAAAAAAAAAAAAGTGTCATATCTCAGCATGGTGTGCAGTGAGCATCCACAACCATCTGTAGAACACTGTGGAGGCTCTGTCATGATGTGGGGCTGTAATCCAGCCAGTCTAGTTGGGATCTTCTCATAAGGAAAGAATCATGAACATTCCTGCAGTCTGACTGTTTTTGTGCCTTTTTTCTAAACAAAACTGTCAAAACATCTTTATTTCAGAATCAGCAGAGTTTAGAAGCTGAAGAGGAGCTTCAGCCATTGCACGGAAATAAAGCTGCTGCTGCTGATGTGTCTTCTGCCCCTGACCAAAGCATTGATCACATGAGGTACCTCAAGTTTTCAAACACTGCTGTAAATAACCAGTAAATATAGAGGACAAAAACAAACACATACTTCGTATATGAAAGGCTAAATTATTTGTTATAATGTTGTTTTTGACTTCTTTACTCTTTCAGGAAGAGGGTGGGCAGACCTGGGTTCAGGAAAACACAGACGCATGTAATGATCAGAATCCGCATCCTGGGTAAAATGAAATCTGACGTGCTCTCAGCCAGAGGTGTGCCCAAAAAAACCTCCAGTTTGGTGTCTCTTTGGACAAACTGGGTCTCTTTGTAGTGCCTGTGACTTTGAAGTTAAATAATAAAAGCCTGTCCATGTGTGTTCCTTGTTTTTCAGTGTATCAGATGTGCCCGCTTCATGAGCTAATGTGCCCTCGGGGTCTACAGGAGGCTGACTTTGTGGACCTGCTGAGGTCCACCTTCCCTCAGCTGACTGCCGATGAACCTTTTGACCTCTTTGTGAGTGACAAAAGCAGAAAACTGAAGCCTCTGAAAGTACGGTCACTGACGACGGAGGAGGTGGAGAGGGCTACGAGGACTTCTACGCTCTATATCCGACTGAAGGTGCTGATTCACAAAGACTTTTGTCTGTTACCAAAAAAATCTTACCAGACAAAGAAGTAATCTGTTTTTTTTTTGTCTGTCTTTGTGTTTTCTGAGAATTTTGAGCATTTAAATAGGTTGTAAAACTCCACGTGTGACCAGTCAGGAGTGCCATTTGTACGGTGGCCCTGAGAGGCCAAACAGACTGCAACTTAAGAAAACACCAGCAATAAGAAAAACGCTGCAAAAGCACACAAAACACACGGAAATAGGAAAAACGAAAACAGAAATAGGACAAATCAGATTTCCAAAAGCACAAGGGAAGTGTTTCTGGGGAGACAATAACCCGACGGACCAGTTGCAGGAACCAAAATATGCTAAGAATTGCGCTGGGAGACACTTAAAAGAAGTGTAGAATCTGTCGGTTTTGTGTGCTTTTGCAGCGTTTTTCTTATTGCTGGTGTTTTCTTAAGTTGCAGTCTGTTTGGCCTCTCAGGGCCACCGTACATTTGCCTTTAACTGCACAGCCCAACAGTACACCACTAAATCTTTTCTTTCTTCTGTAGCCGCCGGAGGAGCTTCAAGCCTCAGCGAAACAGTTCCTGAGTGTAGGAGATGTTTTAGCTGAAACTCTTCCATTGACCCTAAAACCAACCAGAAAGAAACCCAGGTGAGTCAAAACCTGACTATAATAAATATTGGCTAGTCAGCCATAGGAAACAGATCTGTAAAAGCCTAATTTTAAGGTTTTGCATATCAAGACAGGATGAAAAAAAAATTCAGTCATGCTGTGGTCTGCACTTGACTCTTGTGACTGCAAAGTGGCCAAATCATCACCCCACTGTGCCGACTCTTGGTATGAGGTGTATGTGAACTTTAACATGTGACTGAGGCCCTTGGAGTCTGAGATGGAGCTTTTTGGTTTCCTGTAGTTTCTCCGAGCATTGCACAGTCTGACCTTGTGGTGAATTTGCTGGGGCATTCACTCCTGAGAAGATCGGCAGCTGCTTTGAGTGTTTTCACTGTAGAAAATGAAGCAGAATGATGGATGTTAGATTCTTTGGTAACTATTTTTTCTCGCAGATACAGTTTCTTCTCTAAGATCGTTGCTGATGTTTTTCCTCCTCAGCATTCTGTTAACACACACCTGAATGCTGCGAACCATCAAACTGCCAAAACCTCTGCTTTTGTTTAAGTAAAATGCATAACGAGACAGTGTGATATGTCATGTCTAGTAGTTCATCTCAGGTTGTTAAACCATAACGACCCCGTCATTTCCTCTTCATAATTAGACACAAATATCCAGTAATCATCAGCTGCCACATGTGAAAACTTTTCAGTTTAAGCTTCTCTTTCATCTCCTGATTTTCACCTTTAATTTATATTCCTTGTGTGTGTTGTGTCTCAGAATACAGTCTGCTAGGAGGAAACCTACCAAATCTGAGCTCAGTGGGCCATTCGCACATGTGGATTTCAGGGTCCGGATCCTGGAGGACCCTCTGATGGAGGTGCTCGCACCCCAAGGTAAATTTTAAAGCTTTTAGCTCTGAGGTCACATCTCCAGTTCCTGTATGAGGTGAAACAGTTTGTGTCTCTCTGGAAGCTTTTCTGCTGAGACTCTGAAATGTTAACAGTCTGTCTATAAAGAGGCTCTGTGAGTGCCTGCAGGCTTGTACAAAATCAACACACGGGTCTGAGTCATGTTAACTTATTAATCATATTTAAATTCGCGTCAAATAACATTGGATCATTTTAAACCAAATGACTGTAACTGATATATAACTGTGAACCTTTTAGATTGTTCTCGGTAATCGCTGGTTGTGACTGTGACCAGCACAAGCTACAGCAGCGGTATATCCTCTGTGACTCGTGTTATTAGTTGAGACTCTTACCTACTTGGCTTTTGTGTTCCCAGTGTTTCTGAAAAGCCGCATTCAGGAGCTGCGGTGTCCTTATGATCTACAGGAGGCTGATTTCCTGGACCTGCTGAGGTCTTCCATCCCTCAGCTGGCTGCAGGTAAACCTTTTGACATCCTCACTGCTGACAAGAGCCGGGTACTGCAGCCGCTGAGTGTGGACACGCTGACACCGGCGGAGATCCACAGAGCCATCACCTTAAGGAGAAACACTACTCTCTTCGTCCGACTGAAGGTACCGTGTAACCTTGAGAACAAGTATTTGATCTGTCTGTCATAAAAACAAGGACAGTGTTGCTGTTTTTGGTGGAAACACTTGAGATACAAACCTTTTTTGTTTTTCACCTTCTGGGGAAACAGGGAGCCGGTCCGTCCACCCCAAATCCAACCAGACTGGGCACCAGGTGAGTTAATGTTAACAAGCCTCAGCTGCTCATTAAGCAATTTAATCTCTCGTTTTATCGCCTGATCTCGATCACTAATGTTATTGTGTCCCAGAGTTCAGTCTGACAAGAAGAACCTGGGCAAGCCTCAGCTCAGTCGATCAGACTCCCACGTAGATCTGAAGATCCGTATCCTGGAGGACTCTCAGATGGAGGTGGTCGCACCCCAAGGTAAATGCACAGCTGCTACTTGTGTGTCCAGAAACGGCTTCAGTTGCCATCCATACACAGCAAGCTTGTGGATGCTAGCAGACAACAGAGCTATTGTCCTCTGCCCGTCCTTAAAAATATAAATAATTAACTTCATTCCTTGTGCTGTGGTGACACGGCATAGTGTGGTGACAAGTACTGCATATTGTATATTACTCAAAATGGTTTTGTGAAATTTTCTTTCAATGTCAACTCTGACTTTGGGCACTAACCATGAAGGTCTAATGGTTAGCCACCCTAGGTACTCATGGGTCTACTGTGGACACTAGACTACTAGCAGACAGACAGACGAACTAAGCTGATTACGTACTCCTTCCCTGCGGGGCAGGAATTACCGTGGTCTTGACTTGTCTAGTCTTTGGAAATGAAACAGTCTTTAGAGACCAGCAGAGTGGGTTGAAGCTGTAAAACATTATTGAGAAATTAAAGTCTGATTTAACATTTTCATAAGAGCCTTGACTATGGTTGTTTGCTTCAGTTCAATAACAATAAAGCAGCCAAAAAGCTTCCCACCATCTTTACTGTTTTTAGTTATGTGTTGTACACGTCATGGATAACTGAACAAGCTGTGACTGAGTGGATTCATTTTTCTCTTTCCTCTTAGTGTTTCAGAACTACCCACTTCACGAACTCCGGTGTCACCGCAGCCTGCAGGAGGACGACTTTCTGGAACTGCTGAGGTCCACCTTCCCTCAACTGGCTGCTAACGTACCTTTTGACATCCTCACGGTTGACAAAAACAGGAAACTGCAACCTCTGAATGTGGAGTCACTGACTCCAGAGCAGGTCTACAAGGCCATCGATTCATCAAGGATCAATACCCTCTTCATTCGACTGAAGGTACTGTGACTCACTACATTTTAAAATACTCCTACTCTACATTATCGGGAAACCTTTAAAGAAACTACACAAACAACATGTACAGCAAGTACAACATTGCTCTCTGGTACAAAAGTGAAACTAAATGTGGATGCCCATTGAAGACTGTTTTCTGCTGAAGCAAAGACATTTTGTGATTTTTTTTTTTTTTTTTTTTTGTGTTAAATTATTATTTTTTATTTAATTCATTTTTTTAATACGAAACTCTTTCAGGCACCAGAGAGAGTCCAGGTTGGTGCGAGGAAGCTTGACCATCTGCAGAAAAAAGTGGACACAGCTACGGAGTCGTCATTTTTGCCTGAACAAACTGTGATGCATGGGAGGTGAGTCAGTCAAACGATCAGTTTTAGCTGTTCAATAGAAATCTTTAAAGAGACAGGAACATACGTGTGATGGTGCTTGAACCTTCAAACTCGCATGTGGTCATGAGTGTTAGGTAGTAACTGAAGAAACAAGACTGTCACTGAAAGCTGCTGCACTTCAAGGCACCAGCATACTGCCAGGTTGGTCGCTTCATGTGCCGCCACTGATGTCGTCACCCAGCCGAATCCATTTATGCTCACTGTTACAGCACAGGAAGCGGCTGTTTTGTTTTGGTGTCCCCACTCAGATAATGTCACCTTGGTGTTGCAGGATCTCGCTCTGTATAATCTGTGAGTTTGAGCTTCACTATCGATTTATCATTAAAATAAAGGTAAAAATCAACATTTCAACCCTGGAGTGGCAACAGTACAGCTAGACCTAGTGACAGCAGCTGGTATATCAATTTGATGTCAGCTTTGTCATAATTTTACATAATTTCCTTAGGGATTAATAGCATATCCTGATTCTGGCCACCACACAGCAGGTATAAAATGGCCCCTAGATTTCAAAGTTGAGGTGGTATCTTTACATGGAGGTTCCCTGCACCTCGGTGTTACCCAGTAGGCCATAGAAAACATACCTGTGGAAGGGTGCAGTTTATAGTCTCCAGTTCTGTCATGTTTAGAAAAGTCGTGGTATTCACTGATGTACAATCACTGACAGTCAGTTGGAAAAATATTGTCAGTATTCATGTGCATCAACTTTGTTGGGGTAATTTAATGCTCCAGTCAACACGACCTTGTTCCTTGGTGTCCTCCACCACACCGGCCAAAATGGACTAAATAATGTGAGGGGTTCATTGAGCCAGTCAGTTGCTGAAGATGGTGTGGATGAAAATTAAAACGTGCTCTATCCAGCTTTTTTGTGGGTTGTTCTTGGTGTGGAGTGGTTGGTAGATACGAAGACTGGTCCAAGGTGGTTCAACAATGGGCCCAGTTCAGGAGCTCAAGGACCTGCTGCTGAAGTCTTGGGATCTTGATGGTTGCAAAGGCAATCTCTGCCTTTGTCACATGACCATCTGCTGGTTTGGGAACACCCTGGCATCCCCCCAGAAGACGTTGAGAAGGTAGCCAGGGAGCTCTGCTTAGACGGCTACTCCGGCTTCTCGAACTCAGTTCAGTGGTAGAAGATGGATGATGGATGGAGGAAACCTCACTTTTCCAACTTTTGCGGTCTAAGAAAATTGTAGATTTAAAAAAAAACTTACTGGACATTGTCTTACTCTGCTTCAGTGACAGGACTTAAATTTGAATCTAATCTTTACTGCTTCCGGAAATATTTCTCACATTTGTTCAGCTTATTAAAATAAATAAAGATAATAACTGTAAAGCGGCCAGTGTAACGCTGTGGTGTCTGTCTTTAATGTTATCGTTTCCCAGGGATCAGTCCGACAGGAGGAAGCCTGGTAGGCCTCGGATTAGTCTATCAAGCTCCCATGTAGATCTCAGGATCCGCTTTGTGCAGGACTGGGATGTCAATGTGATTTCACCTAAAGGTAATTTTAAAGCTGCTCATTCTGTGTTCAGATTTGTAACAAATGTGCACTGGTATGAATTTTTAGGGCCATACCTGAAAACTCGATTATTTAGATATATGTTTGTTTAGGTTTTCAACTTTCAGTGTCAGGATTTGGAAAATTAGGCAAAGTCGGACAAAGTTGCCTTTAGGATTGCTGTCACTAGGGTTTTATATCAAATTTATTTTCAAAAAAATCTGTAGGAGCCTAATGCAGCAGTAGCTTGTAAGGTGAGCTGTCTCTTGTTTTCTTGTTAATGTTAGTACACTGAGCATACTGTTCGTTGTGTTTGTCTCATGGATAACTACCTGCCTGACTATTGGAGTTTCTCTGTTTTTTTTCTCAGTGTATAATAAGTACCCGCTTCATTACCTGAAGTGTCCTCGAGGCCTGCAGGAGGCCGACTTTGTGGACCTGCTGAAGTCCACCTTCCCTCAGCTGGCTGCTGATGAACCTTTTGACGTCCTCACAGCTGACAGGAACAGGAGACTGCAGCCTCTAAAAGTAGAGCCATTGACTCCAGAGGAGCTGTACAGAGCCATCAAGGCGAGTGGGAACATTGTCCTCTTCGTTCGACTCAAGGTACTGCAACTGACTGGGTAGATATTTGTGTTGTCCTTCAGAATGTCTGTGAAAGATCTAGATAGACTAATTGACCAAATTCAGAGCTTAAAGTCTAATAAGTCCAACAAAAACACTGAAGTAACTGCTGTAACACTGCCCTCTGCTTTAAATGTGTGTCCTTTATTCTACAAAGGTAGTGCAAATCAAGATGCAAACTGTAAATTAATAACATTCACCTTCAAAGGACAGGTTGCATCTTAATGCTCCAGTCGGCAAAAAATTTCAAAAGGTGCAACTTTGAAGGCAGATGTTGTCCAGTTCCACTTTACATCACATCTTTCACAATTTTACTACTATTTAGCAAATATTTGGCAAGTGTTTGCAGACAAGTTGGCTCTTTCTGTGCAGTCTACTAGCCACCAAATCAATCGCAAGGACATTTTTGTTCCAGTATTCATTTCGCAAATGTCACCCACTCAACAGCAAATACCCTCTAGCAACCACTAACCAACCAACTGAGGTAAAGTACACTTTTCCCTAGCAACCAGTGATTACTAGTCTCTACGCCTCTGTGACTGATGGGTTTTATATTTGCCTCAGAAGTCGGATGTCTTGGACTGTGAAGTCAGGGCTAGTTCAACTTCAGATGTACCTTCCAGTTGAAAATTCCGACCGAGAGCTCTAAAATTCTTACTTCTAGGTTCAAGTGGAAATAATCATGAGGCCTTAAAAATTATTCTGATGTATGCTCACGTACCAGAGGTTAATGTTTTCTAATTCGACTTTATGTTTTGGATATTCATGCAGGCACCTGAGGGAGTCCAGACTAGTGCGAAAAAGCTTGACCTCCTACAGAGAAAAGTTGATGGCACTGAAGAGTCTCCGTCCTTTACCGAGCAAACTGGGCTGCACATGGGGTAAGCGCCACCTGTTAGATCCAATTGTTAAAAAGTCTGAGGTTTGCTGAAAGAGTCTTAACTGGACAGATGGCTTTTTATGAAACATTCACTCCCAATCAATTCATGCTCTGTGGTGTTAGAAGATGCTACACAGACACCACTTTGAATATCTCAAATCACCAGTAAACTGTTTATCATTAATAACAACAATAAACCCTAAACTTTAAATTTCTGTTCCCACAGAAGCCCTCATCAACCGGGAGCAAATGCAGTCAACATTTTTTCCAGCAGCTCAACATCACGTCACAAAGATGTGGAGTTGAAGGAATCTGAGGGTGGTTTGGAGTACACTGGTCTCTCGACCTTGCAATCTTTAATACTTTATGAACACAACGAGTTGAGTGATGGGCTTCCCAATGGGAAACCAAACATAACCAATGATCATCTGATGAACGGTGAACCCGAGAAGACGAAAGGGAATCGACGAGTCAAACATTCAGTCATCCGAATAAAGAAGGCAAAGCAGAAAATGTTGATTCATAACAGCGAGGCTCTGCTGTCCTGTAAAGTCTGCCAGATTTTACGTGGGTCGACAAACATGCTGATCAAACACGCCTGGAGTCATGTGGACGAGCGAGAAAGGCTCTGTGGAGTGTGTGGAGAGCAGTCAGAGTCTGCAGAGCAGCTCAGGAGTCATCTTCAGACTCACCAGAAAACGCACACCTGCAACATCTGCGGGAAGTCCTTCCTCACCGTCGTCGGCTACAGGGGTCACCTCGCTCGACACAAGGGAAACACGCCGTACAAATGTAGAACCTGCCACAAAGCGTTCCCTGAGAAGTGGGTGCTGAAGAACCACGAGTCCCGGGTCCATGCAGTGGATAAGCCACACAGAAAAAACTTCTCCAAGCTGAAGCTCAAACTTCATCGGCCGACCAATCATGCGGGGGGGAAGCCACACAGCTGCAATGTGTGTGGGAAGCGCTTCCGCCACCTGGATACTTTGTCTCAACATGTGGCACTTCACTCGGGTAGCACGGCAGCCACAGACAGACGGATCCATACAAAGAACCACAGCAGGGAGAGGTTGTTCGCTTGCGATAAATGCAACAAGAAGTTCTTTCACAAGTCAAACGTGGTGACTCACATGAGAGTACATACTGGAGAGAAGCCTTACAAGTGCACACACTGTGGGAAAGGTTTCAGCCAGGGCCACTGTGTGAGAAGACACCTGCTGATCCACCAGAAGAAGAAGTGCCACCAACAAACAGAGCAGCTTAGTAGGGTTGAAATTGAAGACAGTTATGCTAAGATGGACGGCATGCCCTCTCCCCAAAAATGAAACTAAAATGTGGTGGGTGTGTACAGTAGTGACCCAGAGGGGGAAAGATGTGCCTCACCCTCAATACCAATCGATCTCTGGGGAAAGTTAGCTTATAGGTTTCTAGATAGTTAGAAGGTGAGTGTTCAAGACGGCCCAGATGGTAGCGGCTGAAGTTCAATGGATGACAGTGGTTCCTGATAACGTCGCCAATGTAAGAGGGTACCATCCATTTATTCCATGTTTTCTTTCACTTTTTAACAGTGGGCTGCTTTTTTTTTATTCTTACTTACTAATGGTTACATTCAGTGTTCTTTACAATGTCAGAAAGGCAACTTCTCAGGATCAGCTGAGGCCTTCGAATGCCTTGATTTGTTCAGACCAAAACTCTGAAACCCAAAGGTTATTCAGTTTACAAACAAAGTAAATATTGAGTATTTTTTGTGTTTATCAATAAAACTAGTGCTCTTAAAGCAGGTAGGGCCTTATCTTTTTTTGGCCAGTATTAGCTATTTGCCAGTAAATTAAAGTTTAAAATAAAGAAGTACATTAGTAAGTACACATAACAAATGTTATGTTTTGTGTCTCAAAGAAAAAATATCACCTGAGATATTAGAATATCAGTTACTGGTATCATTCTTAAAAATCCAATATTGGTCAGGCTCTAAAAGTAACTTTTTGGATGTAATGTCCGCGAATTTTTCAAGTTCCTTCAGTATGTTTTTTTTGTTTTCGACAAAGATTCAGCATATTAAGGGGCGTTTATGCTGCTATAGACTAGCAGCAATGTGGCAAAGGAATATCAAGGAAAACAAAATAATGGTTAGGAACTCAAAGGTTAGAAACAACTAAAATGCAAGGTTACCATGGTAAACGAAACCTAGCTTCCCTTTTTTTGGGGATACAATTTAAGCTGGAGGAACCTTTAGTCCTTGGAAAGATCCTGGACATTGAAGCTTAATTAGCAGTACTGCGCTGAACCTGCGCCGGCATTTACCTGCACTTGTGAAATTGAGGTGATTATGATAAACCTGGAGCTCTTAAATCTTGAGCAGCAGTTACTTTGAAACAGGGGAAGGACAAAAAGACTTCAAAACTGACTGAGTCCACATGAACTGCCAGAGCTGTGAAAATGGGGAAAAAAGGGTACATTTCCACCTATTGTGTCAGCATAATGAGCGTTTATGGAGGTCATGCTAATCAGTACTCCACCAAATGTTATTAGTTACTTTTCTTGGAAGATGAACATGGTGCAGATTTAACGCAGTACTACAAACAAAGCGTAATGGTACAGGGAAATTAGTGTTTCTGCGACTTTTGCAGGGAAGTAGTGGATTCTCCAAAAGGTTGATTCTGTTCATCTGGACGTAGCGTTTTCAATGGGAGAAACGTTTCATCACTCATCCAAGTGACTTCTTCAGTCTCCGCTGACTGCAGGTTTCCCCAATCTTATTTATATTTCCCCAATCTGTTTATAAGATTGGGGAAACCTGCAGTCAGCGGAGACTGAAGAAGTCACTTGGATGAGTGATGAAATGTTTCTCCCATTGAAAACGCCACGTCCAGATGAACAGAATCAGCTTTTGGAGATTTACTTACCTGGATGACTGAGCATGCATCAAGACGAAGTAATGGATGGATGCTAATCTGCAGGAAATGTTCATTAATTTTCATGCACATTCAGATGATCTTGTTCTCTGTTTGCACTTTTTTTTTAATTTACATATTCTTTTTAAAAAAGTACCTCTGTGCCCTAAAGATTACATTATCTCATTGTCAACAACTCCCCTAAAAGAAAATCATAGTTGTAACTCTAGCTGTCCTGTTTTTACTACACGTAGACACCAGGATTAATGATAACTATTGTATCACAATAGATTACAAGTTTAGGGACAGATACTTTACAAAAAGCAATATCCATATAGTGTTTCTTAGCGGTCTAAATGGTAATGGATTGGTTCTTATGTAGCGCTTTTCTATTCTGAGCACTCAAAGCGCTTTACACAACTTGTACCTTCACCCAAGCACTTTCTACCTAACATTCATACTCCGATAGATGCATCGGAATATGAACGTGGGGTTAGTATACTGTCAAGGATATTTGGCATGCAGACGGGAGCAGACTGGGATCAAACCATTAACCTTCCAGTTAATGGTTTGTGGTCACCTGCTCTACCACCTGAGCTACAGCCATTGTATTATATAACCCTCACTTTTCAGTAAGGAGTTGCGCTCTCTGAGTGCTTTGTTAATTTTTTAAATGTCACACGTGTTGTTGATACCAGTAAAGAAAACATTTCTGCATTGAATACTTTCCAATTTTGTTGTTCTTTCAAAGCTCAGTCATTCCTAAATAAAATGCAAATATCCATCCATCCATCTTCTTCCGCTTTATCCGGGGCCGGGGTCACGGGGGCAGCAGGAGAAGCCCAGACCTCCCTCTCCCCAGCCACCTCCTCCAGCTTATCCGGGGGAACACCAAGGCGTTCCCAGGCCAGCCGAGAGATATAATCTCTCTAGCGTGTCCTGGGTCTGCCCCGGGGCCTCCTCCCGGTGGGACATGCCCGGAACACCTCACCCAGGAGGCATCCTTGTCAGATGCCTGAACCACCTCAGCTGGCTCCTTTCGATGTGGAGGAGCAGCGGCTCTACTCTGAGCCCCTCCCGGATGGCTGAACTTCTCACCCTATCTCTAAGGGAGAGGCCAGCCACCCTTCGGAGGAAGCTCATTTCCGCCGCTTGTATCCGCGATCGCGTTCTTTTGGTCACTACCCACAGCTCGTGGCCATAGGTGAGGGTAGGGACGTAGATCGACCGGTAAATTAAGAGCTTCGCTTTTACACTCAGCTCCCTCTTCACCACGACGGACCGGTGCAGCGTCCGCATCACTGTGGCCGCAGCACCAATCCGTTTGTCGATCTCCGGCTCCCTTCTCCCATCACTCGCGAACAAGACCCCGAGATACTTGAACTCCTCCACTTGGGGCAGGAGCTCATCCCCGACCCGGAGTGGGCACTCCACCCTTTTTCGGCTGAGAACCATGGCCTCAGATTTGGAGGTGCTGATCCTCATTCCTGCTGCTTCACACTGTGCTGCGAACCGTTCCAGTGCGAGCTGGAGGCCATCACTTGATGAAGCCAACAGAACCACATCATCCGCAAAAAGCAGAGATGAGATTCTGAGGCCACCAAAGTGAAAGCCCTCCGCCACTTGGCTGCACCTAGAAAGTCTGTCCATAAAAATTATGAACAGAATCGGTGACAAAGGGCAGCCCTGGCGGAGCCCATCACCCACCGGGAACGAGTCTGACTTATTGCCGGCAATGCGAACCAAGCTCTTGCAACGGTTGTACAGGGATCGAATAGCCCGTAGCAATGGGCCAGACACCCCATACTCCCGCAGCACCTCCCACAGGACACCCCGAGGGACACGGTCGAATGCCTTCTCCAAGTCCACAAAACACATGTAGACTGGTTGGGCAAACTCCCATGCACCCTCAAGTATCCTTAAGAGGATAAAGAGCTGGTCCAGTGTTCCGCGACCAGGACGAAAACCGCATTGTTTCTAAAATGCAAATAAAAGATGTAAAGTTTAATTTCCTTATACTGCTGCTCATTTTCTATGGGCTCAAGTTGTTTTCATTAATATTTTGTGCTTGTAAATCAAATGCGTAGTTGTGAACTGAGTTTTGTAACCTTGTAAACCAAAATATCTGAAAATTTTATGGTTGTGCATCTATAGATGAGAATTTGTGTGTTTGTAAAAAAGATTTGTTTGTTTAAAAAAAAATTGTACAGAGGTTACACTTGTTGTTAAGGTCTAGTTACAGATACAACGCAAAAAATGAAGTGTAAAACTTTGTGCTCAACTTCCCTGGCTGTGTGTGAGTTTCAACTTACAAGTACGAATTTTGACCCAATTTTTCTTCCATTCAGCTGATTGGTCAATGTCATGTCAATCACAAATTTAACAATCCAATCAGAGAACAGATGGGTTTGGCTGTCGGTGGGGTGCTTTACTGAGCTTCAGGTCCTGGAAGGATGATGGTCCTTTCGCGTGCGAGCCCAGCGTTTTCCTTCATCACCATGAAGGAAAACATTCTGTGCGTGTCTGAGTTTGGTGAAATTCTCATCTATAGGTGCACAAACATAAAATGTTCAGATATTTTGGTTTACAAGGTTACAAAACTCAGTTCAGAACTACGCAAAATATATATGACCACAATTTGAGTTTTCATTGAAAATAAACATTTAGTTTATATTTGGGAGAGTTGTTGACAATAAGAGAAAAACAGATGATCACCAGATGCCATCAGAAGACTTTTCTACAGGAAGTTTAACAAAGTAAATGTGATTCCGTTCATTAGAGGTCCCTCAAAGTTAAAAGTCCCGTTAATGTTATTTTTATAAGAAAATGTGAGCTTAAAATCAGTGAGTTTGTTGTTACCTGTTTCAGATCTGAACCTTTATTTATCTTCAGTATTTCAGAGTAATTTGTTTATGAAGGTAAAAATAATTTTGCTGGATGAGTTCTTTGCTGTTTACGTACTAGTCACAAGGACAAAAACTGTTTTTATGTTTACTGGAGATGTTTGATAAGTTTTGACAGCTCTAATTGAAGCTGGCTGTATGAAGGTTAGTTTTATATTTGATCATTTTACAGTAAATGTTGTTTTGGTGGGTTGTTATTTTTCCTATCTTGGACCTCAATAAAGTAGGCCTACAGATGGGCCTGCACCTCTCTGGCAATCAGCAGTAAGAAGTGCAACCCGACTGTTTGCTGGAGGTTTCTTGCTGTTGATGGGTGAAATTGTTTGTAAAGAGAGCGCTGCACCGAAAACCTCCTTGTGAGATTTCTTTTGGTGACACTCAGGTTGCCACAGCCTCACGCAATTAATATGGGAGACACTGGTTGTAAACTACTTGCAGAGTTGTTTTAAAACTGTGAAAAGTTTGCCTCTAAAGAAAAAGTTACCTGCTCCCTTAAGGTGTAACTTTTATTTTGAAGATGAACGGTCTGTCTCACTACAGCTTAGGACTTAGCAAGTGTTTGCAGACCAGTCTGTATCTTCCATGCAAGCTGAGGTAAACTGCAGCAATCTGCTAGTGACCAAAGCAATCACAAGCAGGTTTTTGGTGCCTCACTGTGAAATCTTTCCAATGAGTTTCGGGCAGACAACTCCCAGCGTCCTCCACGAATCACTCAGCAATTGACTGGGGATTACATATGTTGGATGGCAACCAGTCTGTATGCCTGTGTGACTGAGGTCTTAGTTATGGTTGTTTTGAATGAATTCAGAGGCCTGCATCACAAAGTTCAATGAACAAGAACAAAGTGGCCAAATGCAAAGAAAGAATAAGTGAAAACAATTCAATAATGAAAAGACAACATTGTGTTTCATTTGTTATTTAAAGGTTCATCAACTATAGTTGACCACCGGTAACCACCTATGAATAGCTGAGATCCCTCTAAAAACACCTATAACTGCCTATTTTAATAGTTCAAACACCAAAAATAACTTAAACTATCATCCTAATGAAGATAACCTGATAATACTGAACCGTGAATAGGTGGGGGTCGACTATACTACTTTGTAAGTATGGCAGATTCATTGACAGTAAGGAGGCATATAACTGATGATTTAGACCTCTGACCCCACATTAGATTGACAGTTCAGACTCTCATGGTGTGATTCACACTTAAGGACTCAAAAGCTGCTTGCTGCTGCAACACGCCGTGAAAAGTTGTTTGACACTTTTACTAACTGCAAAGCCATCCGGTGGGCCAGATCGGACACTTCTGAAGGCTGGTTCTGGTCCACAGGCAGTGTGTTTTACTCGCTACTCATATTCTACAGGGAACGTCAAATTGTTTCCAGAGTCTGTGAACACCCTTGCACCTCTCCCGCAATCTGTGGGACTTTTATCAGCACACAGTCATTTTAAAACTCTTCGGGGTTAGTCATTGTGAATGTCGTCCTGCTTGGATTGTCTTGACTTTTGTTTAATGTGTAATGTCTTGTTGGCTATGTTGAAATTTGGATTAAAGTTGTTATTTTTCCACTTCATTATTTTACCGTGTGCACAATTATTGATTTTTCTTCTATTAAACATTTTATTGGAAAATATTCTAGTTGGATCAATATTGTGACAGTGTTTGAGTTTACTGCAGTAATCCCACCTGTGCAGAATCAATCAAAAGATTGTGTTGGGGGGTTAGGGTGGAAAGTAACTTCATAAGAAGCCAAATTTAGATCAGTGCGTTGAGCGGGCGACCACATGCCATACAGCTGAGAGCGGCCCGCCGGGGTTTGAGTCTGACCCGCTGCCCCTTCCCGCAAGTCTTCCCCTACTTTACTGTCCTTTCTTCACTGAGTCTATCAAATAAAGCTGAAAAAGGCCAGAAAAAAAAAGACAGTTTTCAGAGATTTTATGAAATAAAATGACCTCCCTGTTTACTCTTAATTCCTCTCTATACTTTCTAATTAAATAGAAGTTTCTTGTATTAAATCCTAGATTTATATGTCAATGTGAATTTAAAAGTACAACTTACACTATACCTAATTTTCAAAATTTTGAAAAATTATTTACATTAAACACCTTTTATAATTATACTTTCAAAATACCTTAAAATGTGAAATTTAGTTTAAATAAAGTTATTAATATTTTTAAATTGAAATATAAAATGCAATTTATAAAATTAAAATTAGAAAATACCTAAGAGTATTTTTGTGTTATATATTAGCTTATGTTATATAGTGTTAACTTTTCATTTTATTGAATTATTGAAATAATTTTTAACTGTTTAATGGAGAACATAAAAATAATGACAAATATGTTGTTAATTTGTTTATTTGTTATTACTTTTAATATAGTCAATTTAGTCTAAACCATTGGCTGTTAATAGTACTAAACTATGAAATTTTAATGTGTGTATTAATTATTTTTTATACTTAGTAATGTATATATGTATAACAATAAGAATTAATCTAGAGGCATTATTGAATTAAAGTCAGAATATTAACAGACAACATTTTATTAGTAGATTTGATTTTTTTTTTTAAATTTTATAGTTTTTTCCTTATGATTTTAAGCTAAATACCTGAATGTAACCATTTTAATAAAAGGGGAATAAGTTGAAGTAACCAAATAACAGAAATGACAATAGTCCATTTTTGTCAAACTGGAATGTCACCTGTGATTTTGCTTTCGAGCAGCCAGACTTTCTTGTAATTTTTCTTATGTGTAGATGTCACAAAGCACCAATTTTAAATCATATCTGTAGTCACTTTGTTACTATCACCCTGTCACAAAAACACATATTTGCTTCAATTTCTATGAAAAATGACAAAAATATAAGTTTAATAGGTATAAAATTGTATTTTCTTATATTCTACTGTGCAATAATCACTGTGCAATAAATTCACTCAAATGTGCAATCCACTGGTATTCCTATTTATCCATATTATATATTCTGTATTTATATATGTGTGTATATATGGTATACTTATGCATATATCCTTACTCTCATTCCCCTTTATTGTATCTGTAACATGCAACTTCTGTCGGTGCTGTGCTACTGGAAACTGAATATCCTGGAGGAATCCACCCGAGGGATTAATAAAGTTTCATCTGATCTAATCTAATCTAATCTAAAGGTCCCCGAGGTCACTGCAGACTGTGCATCATCCAATGCTGAATGCTGAGGGCTAAAAGAGGAGATAGAGCTTTTGAAGCCTGAGATCTATGAATTTGGTGATTTCTTTTTAGAGTTTTAAGAGCAGCTAAAAATTAATCTTTTTTTCTTTTTTTTTTAGCTTGCTTTTGGGTAACTTTTTGTTTTAACATTTAACCATTTTTGTTATGATGTTTATCCTTAAAGGTGCTACATTAAAAATGTTTATCACTTACTTTACTATAATGCCATGAGTTTCACCAGCATCTTAAATGTACAGCAGACATCAGTCTTACTGGGGTTAGCTAGTAAAAGTCACACCAGCAGGGGCACTAAATAACGCCTGATTATCTTTTCCGGACACAATTTGTAGTTGCACCAGAATCCGCCGGAAACGCACCCTGCGCTGTAGTGTGTGGATGTGTTCTGCGTCAAAACACAGCTGAGAAAACAAACAAACATGTTTTACTGGATGAAGAGCGGCAACAGCGGCGGCTCCGAACCGGTCGACAGCGTCGGTAACATGTCCAAGAGCGACATACTGAGAGGAATCGTCACCGAGAAAATGAGCACAGCCGCCCGGGAGATCTTAGCGGTGGTGGAGAGGACTGTAGCCGACTACGAGGAGGAGGCTGCGGGCTTCAGGCGAGAGATCGGCCGTCAGAGGAGACTGCTGGAGCTCCTGCAGCCTAACGTCTCTCTGGAGAAAAGAGGTGAGCGGAAAAATAAAACGAGAGATAATGTCGCTGCTCGCAGCCACAAAAAGCTTAATTGTAAATTTAGAATTTGCCGAACTTCGTTTAAAAATCGCTAATTTTACGTTTACAAGCTGTCAAACATACAGATGTCTAATTACAATAAAGTGTTAATGGAGGGAAAATAATATTAGCGTTATTTGCAATTCGGCATGCATCTCTGTCAACTTAAGTGTAGAGAAGAGCAGATGATTCAAATATGTTTTGTGTTATTCATAAAAGGATATACTTCTGGTTGACACTGGGATTTTTTTCTTTTTGTTTTTTTTCCCTCTATGTGTGTGTTTTTTTTTTTTGTTTGTTTGTTTGTTTTTTTGTTTTTTTTGTTTTTTTTTAAATCAAATACATATATGTACTACCTATTTTCCTGACACATCCATCTATGAATCTCTCCCTTCTCCGCTCATTCATGAACTAGACCTTGAGGTGTATAAAGCCTCTGCTTGAGGTAGAACCTTCAGCCTGGAGTGGTTATTCCATTTTTTTTTTTTGTGCCATGACCTCAGATTTTGAGGGACTAAGTTGAATTTCTGCTGCTTAAGACTGCTCCAGTGAGATGGAGGTCGCCAACAGAAAACATCTGAGACCACCCAACTAAACTCCTCTTGAGCGTGCCATCTGACTTATTGCTTTGTATTATCCATGCTCTCACTGCTGTTATACAGACTCTTAAAAGCATGTGGCAACAGGCCATATAACCTATAACCACGCCCTTCTTCTCCCAGGATATCCCACTGAGCATAATGTAGTTATCCTTGAGAGCATGAGAATCTGGTCTAATTCTTATCCCAGATTGTCATTCTCTGTTTTGTTTTGTTTTGTTGGAATCTACAGTTAATGTTTTCTTAGTGGTTTACAGAATAAAAACAGTGATCAACAGGAAGGAGCGTCTTCAGAGCTGCAGTCAAACACCACAGTCACACAAAAGCTGATATGTTGATCAAATGTTCTTTCATTTTGACCAAAAAACACAAAGTCCTACAGCCTGATGTGGAGAGGCATGAGGTGGAAGTCGTGCCTGAGGACAGAGAGGAGCAACAGCACAAGCAACAGACAGGTATGTCTGAACAGTCTTACCATTAATTGTTTTTCTTTTGGGGGGGGTCGGGGGGTAGTTCAAAGCTTTTATAAAGAATATTGCAAAATGACACAGGTGCTTGGCACCCCATAACATAGGTAACCCCATATATAGGTATATATCCAGAATACAACCAGTTGGCAACCAGATGAGTTGCGCTTAGCACAGACTGATTAAGATTGATTGCAACATGTTGGCAGTCTGTACATGTTTATAAATTAGCCTCGAGTTATTTGCAAACCATCACCAATTTGTCACCAGCAGTCAGTCAAAAGTCAGCCTGACTGTTTAGAAACAATTTGCCTCCTACTGTGTGTCAATAAGGAGGTTCAAAGTTACATTTTTGTCACCATGGCCTCATCCAGTCAGAATGCAAAGAAAATTGCTATCAATTAGTTGCCGTATATCTTGGTTTACTTCACTGTAATCAGTGGTAACTTAAAGGAAGACACACATGGACTGCTAAACTCTGAAAGCAAAAACAAGTCATTTAAGTTAATGAATTTAAGACATTAATGTAAAATAAAGATTTAAACTCAGAACTACAAATCAAATTCATCTCAGCTGCCGCCCCATGTGGGAGTGAAAAGAGGGCGTGAAAGTGAGTGCAGTGCTTATATAATGTGCGCCAGGCGAGTTCAATTAAGTTACTGGTTTCCAGTGGCCAAATTATTACTAAAGCAAACTGACTGAACCACACGTACTGTGTCTTTATCATCATATGATCAAAATTAAAACCATAACAAAAAGTGACTTCTAATGTATCCAGGTGTGGAGGAAACTGAGAGCCTGGGCCTGCTTTGGTATGACGACATTGATGATGATGAAGAGGAGCAGGAGTTGGTGCAACCAACAAGTTCCCGACAAAAACGAGAAGATCTAAAGGACCCAGATTATAAAATACCATCAAGGTTAGAAACAACACCATTTTAAGAAACAACACACTGTAGAGGTTTGTGATATGGCCAACAATATGTGGACGGTCCCCAAGTTTATTTGCATTTGCTTTAATATAGTCTTTTATGGCAGCGGTCCCCAACCTTTTGCGCCACGGACCGGTTTATGCCCGACAATATTTTCACGGACCGGCCTTTAAGGTGTAGTGGATAAATACAACAAAATAAAACTAGTACCGGTACCGAAAAAAAGAAGATTTATTCATAACACACGTGAAAGGACCCAGGAAAACCGAGTTAACGATAAAAACGATAACAGAATAACACTGAAAACCGATAAAAACCCTGAAAACCATACATTTCACACCTGAGCCTCAACTCTCGCGGCCCGGTACCAAACGACTAACGGACCGATACCGGTCCGAGGCCCGGGGGTTGGGGACCGCTGTTTTATGGCACTGACTTAGTTCCTGCATTTTTGCCCAGAATTCCGACTGTCAGGAAGAAGCCCGGCAGACCTCGCATCAGTGACACAAAGAACCATATAGATCTCAGAGTCCGTATCCTGGAGGACTCTCACACCAATGTGCTCTCTAAGACGGGTATGAAATGAAATGTTAATCATTAAGGTTTTGTATTTGTCTGTTATGTGGTACAGTGTTAGTCGTGCTATTAATACCATTTTTTTCTTTGTTCCTAAATCGAAGCATTTTCCAATGCTTACAAAAATATTTATTTACATGATTTATCATAAGAAATAGTCAAAGACTGGCCAACTAATCACTTGAACTAATGAATACTAGGGCAAGGTTTGGTTTTACTAACTGCCCAAGGACTATTGATCTTATGATAAATCTCTTCTGTTCCAGTATTCAAGAAGTTCCCAGCACAGGACCTGAAGTGCCCTCTTGGTCTACAGGAAGCTGACTTCCTGGACTTGTTGAAGTCCACCTTTCCTCAGCTGGCAGATGATGAACCTTTTGACTTGTTCACAACGGACAGAAGCCGGAGGCTCCAGCCCCTAAAAGTGAAGACTGTGACTCCAGAGGAGATCCACAGGTTTACTGGAAACTCTGCCCTTTACATCCGCCTCAAGGTAGACGCTGTACCTGTTTGTGCTGCTTTTGCCTCTGACATTGGTACGATTTTGATAATTTTGCCTCTTTATACCACAATAGCAGATTTAAAATGTAACAATCATGATGTGATTTAAATGTACACTTTAAGATTTTACAAAAATGTTAAAGACATTTTAGCTATTTTACTCTCAGTTAACACAAGTAGTGATAATAATTTGGAAATGAACTCTTGCAGACTAGTGAGGAGGAAGAGAAAGAGTTTCCTCCTTCACCAACAAATGATGACTGTCCATCCAGCGATGCCGACGTAACAAAAAACAACGAAGCCGAACTCCAGTCAAGGTAAAAATAAAAACGGGTATAAGAATTTGTATGCTCTTGATTGACCGATGATATCAAACACAAGACTCTAGAATGTTGATGTAAATCTAGAGGCTGGATTGTGATAATTCAATGAAAAACATGAAATTTAAAAATTATTGGGGGAAAAAATTCTGATCTAACAAATACCAAACCCACAATTCTGTGGTTCAAGTCCTCTAATGGATGAGTTTGCTGTTTTTAGTTATTGCAAGTCGACGAAACCTATGGCATATATGTACAGATGCTCAGTACTTAAAACTTAACTTTAACCTTTTTGTTCCACAGCAGCCCTGTTCAGCATACAGACAGTCCCAGTGTGGACATTTTGGCCAGCAGCTCAACGTCACAAAAGCAAGACCTGCAAACAGATGAAGAGGCCCGTGAGAGAGAAGTGGACAGCAAAGATGAACACAAGGCCTTGGCTGTAGGTAAAAACTTTAAACCTGTTTCTGAGCGCCAGGTGACAAAAAAGATGAAGAAACAAGTGCGCAAAAGTGACATGAAAGAGATAGAGAAGAGTAAAATAGCCTGTAAAGTGTGTGGAGTGTGGTACTTGAACCTGGGCAGCTTGATCAAACACACCTGGAGTCACCTGGAGGAGCCGCAGGGTGGTTGTGGAGTTTGTGGAGAGCAGTTTGAATCTGTGGATGAGTTGAAGAGGCATATCAGAATTCACCAGAAAACTCACGACTGCTCATATTGTGGAAAGTCTTTCTTCACCATCGTCGGTCTTAACAGCCACGTCTCTCTGCACACAGGAGACAGGCCATTCAAATGTAAGATTTGCAGCAAAACCTTTGCTTACATGTCTGGTCTGAATGCTCACCATTGGGTCCACGTGGAAGAGAAACCACACAAATGTGACATTTGTCCAAAATCCTTTGGTTTGAAGGCGCAGCTCCAAGCTCACAGCAAGATACACACCAGCAAAGACAGATACGTCTGCAATATCTGTGGAAAGTCTGTGTGCGACCTTCGATCTTTGACCCGCCACAAGTTCACTCACTCTGGAGAGCGGCCGTATGGCTGCCAAATCTGCGGGAAGCGTTTCAAACTTTCCGGCAACTTGAAGTCCCACGAGAAGATCCACATGGCCAGGGAGCGACCTTTCCTCTGCCACGTCTGCTGCAAATCCTTCCTGTCAAACTGCAGCCTGATGACTCACATGAAGACGCACAGCAGCGAGAGGCCGCACGTCTGCGGCGTGTGCAGCAAAGGCTTCGTGTCCAACGGCGAACTCAAGGTTCACATGCGAGTGCACACTGGCGAGGCGCCGTACGGCTGTTCCGAGTGCGGCCGTTTCTTCAAACGCAAGACTCACCTGACCAACCACATCAGGAGCCACTTGGGCATCAAACGGTTTGTGTGTGCGATCTGTGGGAAGGCGTGCTCTCGCCAGGAACACCTGACGGTCCACATGAGGACCCACAACGGAGAGAGACCGTACCAGTGCACCATCTGCGAAAAAGCCTTCACCCAGAGCCACTGTCTGAAAACGCACATGAAGAGCCACCAGGTGGAGGAAAACTCTGTCCCCAGTCCATCCACAACCTAAACGGCACTGAAAACAACAACTTCTTTTTGATCATAATATACTTACAGTTGCAGTTTGGTTTTTTACATCTGAGAACTTTTTTATTTCATTTTTTAAAATTGGAAAAAGTGTTGTGGATTTTTCTTCTTTTTATTATATTTTTGTGCTAAAACACGTGGTTCTTAGATCCTTTTGTAACTTACAGCAAACATGTAGTCTGGTGATCAACAGTTCTACTAAATTGTTATTTGTTTGGGCATCAAGACCCAAGTTACCGACCTACTTATAAAATAAAAATTAAAAAATCACAAAGTTCTGAAAAGAATTTGGTACAGTAAAATGTTAGTCGTGTAAACCAGTCTGCTTTAAATAAAAAGGGGGAAAAACCTACCTATTTGAATTCTTGGTTTGTTTCTTTTCTCTTTTAACACATTAATACTGATAATCAGAAATCTTAAAATTAGTTTAGTATGATTTTGGCCATCTTAAAAGTCTTTGGCTACTTTTTTAAAGTTGCGTTGAGTTTTAATCTTGTTTCCTAATTGTGTTTCAGGGTGAACTTTGTATTAATCAAATTGTTTTAAAAGTGAGCTAATATCAAGCCAACAACCATTGTAAACAGATGTTCCCAGATTTCTTCTTAGAAACCACAAATATTCTCCGCAGTTGCTTTAGAGGAAAATGCAGCTTGGAGTGTTGAAATGGCAATGTACTCAGAGACGGGGGTTTGAAAGTAGCCAGTCCCAGAGCGTTATTCATCTCTCCTAATTGCATCTCCAGCAGATGCAGTCCAGCGTTCCCACATCATAGGTGTAGCTATCTCGAGTGTTTTTCATTTTGTTCTTCCTAAAATCCTGCATCCCCAGAGATATATTCAGGGTTTAAACCATAAAAATAATTTATAGGCAATTTTGTTTCACCACATCCAAAATTCAAGGTTTTTCAAAATTTACGGGTGCTCTTGGACCGTAACCTCCCATTAATTTCAGGGCTCAACTGTACATTAGCACACACTTTAGATCAGCATACAACCGTAAAAGTGGGCAGTCGGAATAACGTAAACCAGTAAAAAGCTTAAAAAAAATAAAAAAATATCTGCTGTCACCCAGAACTCCTCAGTATTCATAAAGTGTCTGTCACCACAGCAGCCCTAACAGCAGCCCTAACAGCATTAACTGTTGCAGTGGTTGTATCTACTGGGGCAGTAAGTGGAGGTGCTTTCAACCACGACAAGTCTCAAAATCATTTATGTTTGTGAGCTACAGTTTGACTGTAGATGTTCCTTACCACTAAAACTATTGGCTAATCTAATAAAACCGGCCTGCTGTCATGGGGAAAATATAAAATATTTGCTATAAAGTACTTATTTGTTCTGAGATGTCAGAAAAAAATAGTTGAAAATCCGTCTGAGAGATGGGGGGTGGGTGGATCGGCAAAAAAAATATCAGTGGTATCGATCCCAAAGCTGGTATTGTCATCTGATTGTTAATAGTGTGACAGCATCAGTGCTTTACTTTGTTTCTGTCCTATAAGTTCAGTAAGTTGCTTCCATTTCATCAGAAAGTAGACATGTCTGTGTAAACACAACTCCTCTCATGCAGGCACACATTGCTCCGCCCCCTCCTGCCTGCTCTGCTATGGTTAGTTGTCTGGTTACGTGACTCAGCTTCACTGAGCAGAGTCATGCAGCCTGCAGTGAGTGAGGAAGAGGAGCGACATGTAGAGCTGCTTAACAGCTGTAAGCGTGCTGGGAGGAAACTCTCTACTGTGACAACACCAGCAACTTGTATGAAGACATGAAAGAACAGGAAAAAGACAAAGGTTTGTCCTGGGTGTTGTGCCAAAAAGTGATTGCCTGTATTTAAACTGCTAAAAATAATTTGTTGACCTATAATGTTTGAAATATATGTTTAATGTAATTCTCATTAATGATATCAAATCATCTTGAGTCACAAACAACATTCCTGTCACAAGGGAGAAGCTCCAGTCAGTTTATTGGCAAAGTGACTTTTATATATCTTTCATTTATTTTGTTATTTGTCATTTCTTTGACAAAAAAAATGGCTTTTTTATGAGTGAAGTGGCCAAGAGAGCAGCAGTGCAACAAATATAACAATAGTTTTTATAAAGATATTTTAAGTGGAGAGTCATAAAGAGTCATTAAGATACCTTAATAAAGGGTCATTTTGAAATTTTTAATATAACCCTTTTGTAAATCCTGTTCACTGAAGTCTACCTACCAATATAATTAAAGGCTTTACACATAAAAAGCACACAGAAACACTGGACATCAGTTTTTGGCACAAGCATCGAAGACATGAGGAAGGAAATCTCTCTGGCGTACACAAACCTCCAGGACGGTAACAGCCTCAGTCCTTCCAGAGAGGCCAGAATAACCAGGCAGCTCATATAGTGCTGAAAGTAATGTTTCAGTCATGATTCATGTTGAAGTGTTATTGGTCATTCTAGTCTGGTCACATATTATTATGATCATACATTTAAATAATATATTCATCCCACCGAATTGTGTTAATTTTGTTTAATTATTGTATTGGATGCGTCAAAGCTTGAAGGTGTGTTTTGTTGTGTTCATTATTGTAGAAAATAAAAATGGTTTAGTGGCAATTAAAATGAGTCAGAACTTGATTCACCTCGTAAATCCTGACACATCTCCTCTACATACACTCTTTAATTTTATTTTATTTTATTTTATTTTTGGAAGCAGAAAAACTGGTACTGCCACTGAAAGTCTGCAGATGGCAGCAGAAACTTCCAACCTGCAATAATAAACTAGGGGAAAAAAAGAATGAACTTTGTTTCTCTGCAGACCGAAAACAAACAAACCAAAAAACCCCGAAAAACATTAAATAAAAAATAAAAACACTTGCGTATGCAACAAAAACATAATTAACCAGAGATAAAGCAGGAGCGGAGAGGTCAGCAAAAGAGTTAACTTAAAGAAACAAAAGAACATCTCCAAACAGAAACAACAATCCAGGTTTATAAAACTTAGAAATCCAGAAGCTTCTCTAAAGTTAGGAGCTGAAAAAGAATAATTTTGGGGGCATTTATGTCGTATTCTGTGTCATTTTACACAGTTTGTATAAAAACGGACCAATACTTCATTTCTAAGCTTGTTTTAAACCTTTAACCCTGCAATTATATGTATACAAAACTACATTGTACTGCTATTGTTTTTAGCACAAATAGCCTAAAATATCACATTAGTTACAGACATCAGTCATACAAATAAAAAAAAAAAGACACTGGATGATCGCTTTTATTTTCTTTGGCTCTCAGGGTTCTTGTGAAGTGGTTGCAATTAAAATTCGTACCTTGAATACAGAGGCCATGGTATTAAGCAAGAGAAAGATAAGACTCAGAGTTGCTGCCTCAAGTTGAAGAGTTCAAGTACCTCAGGGGTTTTGTGTGCGAGTGAGGGAGCGGAGGACTGACTCTGTGATGTCTGCAGCGATGTGGAAGACCTAGCGCAAACTGAAAGTAGAATGAAATCTTGATGTCAAGTAGCGGGAATAAGTAGGACTCTAAACTGTACAATGGTGTTTTGATTCTGCGTTCTGCAGTGTTCTTATATTTAAAAAACTCCCATAAATCACTTCGAGGGATCAAACCTTGCCTCTCTTCCCTCCATAACAGACACTTACATCACCCGCTCCATCTGCAAAGCCACCAGCAGTGTGGAAGACCCCACACACCCCTCACACACACCCTTCACCCTGCAGCCTTCTGGCAAGAGGCACCGGAGCATTCGGCCCTCACTGCCAGACTGCGAAACAGTTTCTTCCCCCAGGCCTTCAGACTCGTGAACACTCAGTGACTGGACTGACACACACACACACACACACACCTTCATACATGTCACTACCAAACACTTATCTGCAGTATCACACACACACACACATGCAGACCTTCAGACACCAAGTTACTTTTTTCACAACACTCAGTATTTTGCACATTTCCATTGCACTGTCTTGTCTTGTTTTTTTTGCAATTTCTGCACATTGGACTTTATGTAGTCCTGTGTTGATTGTCTGTTACATGTCATATGTAGCACCAGGGTCTCAGAGGAACGTGTATCGTTTCACTCTGTACTGTACATGGTTGAAAGGACAATAAAAGCCACTTGACTTCAAATAAGAACCAGAAATATCTGACTGACAGAAAATTCTCTTAGTTCCCTAGGACTGGTGGTGCTGCTGGATTTCGTTTAGGTTTGTGGTTTGTGTAGCTCTACCGTTGTTTTCTACAGTCAATGAGCTCTACCAATAAAAGCAGTCACGTGTTGGATCACAGCACACAAGATCACAGTCAAACACTCATGCGCTGTCCATGGTCCTGAAATGATCACCGTGTCATATGAGTGTAATAAAAGCACTTTGATTTGGAGCTTTATAAATAAAACTGAACTGAATGCTTTTTCATGTGTTTTAAAAGCTTATCAACATAAATGCATTAACCAGACTGACGTCCACACAAGGGTTGTTTATTTTCAGGATAGTCCATGTTGTCATCCCTCTGCTCTGCTCTCTCTGTTCTGCAGCCATTTCTCTTTGTGATTGTCATGCTGGTATTCTCCATGTTTGTTCCTCATCTTTGAGTGGATGATGCTTCTTCCACGCAGCAATAACAAGCACCCTTTTTTTGATGTTTAATATCTGCATATTTAACAGTGAACTGCAAGTTGCAGACGTTAGAAAATCAGTTTGCATGCTTGATTTAAACAGTGTTGGGGTTCTTTTTTTTTTTAATTTAACGTATTACACTCTACTCATCATTATTTAATTACTCACTGGTGAGTGTAATTTGCTACAATACTCGTTACATTACTTTCTCGTTAGTCTATAGTTAACAATATAAACCTGCAGGCTATAGACCCACATACCAACACTTTCCTAATGAGGACACATATTTTTACTTTAGAGTCTACATGTGAACGCCAACAACACAAAGTAACTTTGTGAAGTGTTACACCCGATCTTTAAGTTCCGCCCAACATAAATATTCTTACATAACACATATTTTGCACCTTTAGAAAGGAACTTGAAATGCACATGCAAGAAGGTCACTCGCAAAAATCTGTACACACAATCCTCTCGCTGCACTCTCTTGGTAAATACAGAGAGTATTATTTTTATGCTAATGAAGGCTACTCGCCACAGAGGTACCATCGTTAGCTGGGGTTAGTTCATAGACTGCAGACTGTTTGGCCGTTTCTAAATATTCATGTTTGCGAGTCCGTAGTTGCGTTTTTGCTTGTCCGGACTTCGTAAATTCAAACGGGAGTCCAGACTTCCTGAGAATGCAGCGCGATCGTTCTTCAATTGGATCGGCAGTGTACGTGATGACATCACAGCTCCGGGGTTTTTACTGCCATCCCTCTTAATTTAACTGTGATTAATATTTGCAGTGGAAATTACACATGACATAAAAAAAAATTATACATGATGTAGTAGATTTCTTTAAGAAAAAAAAGATAATTTGAACTAATTTGAATTGAACAAATATTCAAAATATTATTAAAATAATCTGATCATTCTTGAAGCAGCCTTTAGGATCTCCACGCATTAACATGCTGTTTTTAGACTTGATGGATAGCATTAACAACCTGCTAGCTGCAAATAATAATGTGCAGTTCCACATTATTATTAACAGACAAAAAGAAAACGTATTACTGATACAGAAATAGTTTTCTATATGAGCTCACTGCAAAAAGTGCAGCATTACCTGATGTTCACCCTACTGTTCCTCATTTTATATTAAGATTTAAAAATCTAGTTGGTATTGGTATGGCGACTAACCTTCAGTAATAGTAATAAATCACACAGCAATAGTACATTCATGTAGTTGTAAAAAGCATTCTAATATATTAAGTATTCCAAAGTATTCAGAATACATTGCTCTCACTGAGTAGCTTAACAGAATACGTTACAAAAAACATTTTGGGGCATGTATTCTGTAATCTGTAGTGGAATACATTTGAAAAAGTAATCTTCCCAAAAATGAACATGAAGAGCCATTAGGTGGAAAAAAAAATGATGTCTCCAGTCCATCCACAACCTAAACGACACTGACAACTTCTTTTTGATCAGTTTTACACATAATGTACTTATAGTTGCAGTTTTTTACATCTGAGAACTTTGTATTTCTTTTTTTTTAATGGAAAAAAGTGTTTTTTCTTTTTATGACAATTTCTGTGCCAAAACACGTGATTCTCAGATCCTTTTGTGACTTACAGCTTTCACTTACTGAAGTCCAGGGACAAATGCTTGATTTAATTCAGCATTTTACCAGTTTTATTTAGTTTTTAGTCTATTTTTCATTTTTAAAAAGTGACTGTTGAGAACTTCTGTTCGTAAGACTGACCAACTTGCATATTTTATTATGAAATGCCATCTTGCTATCACCTTAGTGGTAGCAATGAAAAGCAGTTAAGTACTGATAATCAATCAGTCAAGGTGAAAATGCTGGCTTTCAAATAGCTTTCTGTTAATGCTTGTAATGAATAAAAGTTTTTCAGTTACAGCACTAACAAAAAATCCTCCAAACAAAACATTTTTGGGTTATTTGTAAACTTCAGGCCCACAGTTATCTGCAGTTTTTTGTGACCTTTTGAATGAATGTTAAACATGAACCATTGCAGCTTCATCAGTCTGTTAAAAAGCCTTGACCCTGGAACGCGAACCTTTTACCAGTCATGGAAAGCTTTATTAGATTTGTGTAAATTACTGTCAACAATAACTCTAATGAAACTTTGAAATTCTGAGTTCTTTCTTTAGATATAATTGCCGTCTTCGTGCTCCTCCTCTTCACTGAATAACCTTTTTTTATTTGTTCATACAAACCTCTGTTCCTGATGTTTGCAAAAAGGATGGGAAAATGACAGAATTCCATGACAGAATTTTATGTTCCAAATAAACAAAAGTGTGAAAAATCCCAAACATGTCCAGAGTCAGAATAGTCCAAAGAATCCTCTCTGACTTTGTGAGGTGAAAGTTTGGATTTGTTCCTGATGTTTCCAGTTTTTTCTTAGTTTGACTGTTCACATCCACAGCTCCGTTGTGTTTTAAGACAATCCATGATCTTCATTTAAACCTAATCCATCATGCTCAAACCTAACCCAGTAGATCTACAATGGCTAAACCTTATAGTAGTAGTAGTACAAGTACTAGTCTCAAAGTTATTTCCACTCTTTACACTTTTCACTCAGAAAAATGAGAAAATTCTTGTAATGAAAAAATAGGATTAGATAAGATTAAGATTAAATATTGTTACTGTCTCACAAACTGCCGTGAGACTGAGTTGGTTGGTCAGGGCAGATCCAGCATGTCTCGCTCGGCCAGAAGCTGCTGAGTTCGTGTGTGCACCAGCGTCAGGGCGTGGATGATGATGCGCAGGATGGGCGTGGCCTCCTGCTGGTTCTGCACACACACCAGCTGCAGAAAGTACTGTCTCTCGGGAAGCGCGAGGAAGACAAATTCTGCCGCCTGCCGAAGCACCCAGGGGTGGTGTGGGGCCAGCGCCACCTTGTAGGCATCCCTGAACGGATAATGGTATGTATGTTAGTCAATGTTCACTCTAAACATAAGAGTTTGAGTCTGGATACGTAAAAACAGGCTGGTGATGTTACCTGCTCAGCTCTCCCGGTGTTTTGTATTGTCCGTTTTCATCCGGTCCTTCAGCCAAACCCTCCAACATGAGCTTCAGCCAGAGGAGGGAACGGTGCAGCCGGAGCAGCGTCCTGCAGCCTGAGTCTGTGCGGTACGAGAAGTTAACCATATCCGCTTTCAGCTCCGCCTCCATCATGGATCTAACGGAATGATACGCCTCCAGAGAAAAAAAAATCCAAAAATGACAGTGTCACAGTGGGATTTTGTGAACTTTGACCTCACTGTTTCTTCAGGAATGTCTTTGTTACCATTTAAAAACATCAACAATAAACCAAAATGTAAAAAAAACAACAAAAAGAAAATTCACTTTTTTTTGGGCAGGTATACTACAACATGGTTTGTGTTAGATGAAAACTTTTTACACAATAATCCTCAAACTCACCCCTGCTTTCAATCCAAATGCTTCTGGGGTTTGTAGTCCAGCTGGTTTCCCATTAGCCTCTGCATTGTGTCTGAGTGACAGCTCTCGAATCAGCACAACCTTTTCTTGCACCTTCTGAGAGAAGAAACTCACCATCGGCCCAAGCGACTCCATGAACCTGAGGGTGAAAACACTGATGAGACCCTTCTGTGAAGATAACACGAGTGCTGTGAGAATCAGCTTTCACAGATTTTAGTTGTTTGGGTTTTTTTTAACTTTTTGTTTGTCCCTGCATCGCCATTTTTAATTTTGGACCTTAGTTTTATGTTAAATTAGTCAATCAAGAGCACACACCTAGCAAACATGCCCCTGTGGGACCACATTGGGTAGCTGTGGGTAAACTCTGGGGCTGTGTGGGTAAGACAACTCAACACTTGTCTAATGCGCCCACACTGGGCTTGCCCATAGAAAACACATGTGTTGAGTTAAAGCTAACATGTTTCGTCTGATTTATTTTTAAACCCAGAAATGTTACATTTATTAGCATAAAATCAGATAGATGGATGGATAGATACTGCCACAATGGTGGATGCTCACATGAAGCATGGCCAACGTTTTAAATGATGACATCAGCAAGAGTAGTTAGTGTGAGCCAAAAGCTCAAACTGCTCTAAAAACTTGTTTTCTGTACCTTGCGATGTTGTTGATGTCATAAAGTGTGGGATTTCCTTAAATGATCACGTGTGAGCCTAGAAGCCACACCTGCAATAAACTTTTCACGTTATATTGTGATATAGCTCTATTTTTATTTTGCTTCGGTGGCAGCTCTACGCTTCTGTACTAAAGGGCTCCACCAAGGCCTAAAGTAAAATAAAAAGGATAATTTTTTCAACTGTGAATCATGCAAAGTCAAAGAATAAGAGTAATAATACTGTCGGGCTGTTTGTGTACTTCAGCAGCTGGTCCCAGCTCTTCAGGTATGGCTCCAGCAGGATGTCATCGTCGTTTGCCAGGCTGGATTTCAGGTACAGCAGCAGATGCGAAGCCTGAAATGACTGGCCGGGGCACTCCTTTATGAGGGATAGGGCTCCATCTGGCTCCACCCACTGCTCAGGGGCCCACGGAGGCGCCGGCTAAAAGAGAGAAACTTTTTTTATTGAACAACATGAATTTTACTGTTATCATGATCATGTTAGTTTCTCTTTGTTTCTCTTCTTCATTTCTAGTCTCTTCATGATAGACTTTGCATTGGCTTTCGCATGTCCTTAGTTTTAATAATTTAATTAAAAAATATATTATTATGTATATTATTAAATAACATTCTAAACCTTTCTAGTTTAACTAAAACTATTAACCTTAGGTGAAGTATTCACTAATTTTATGTCCAAACGTTTTGTTGAAGAGATATTAATCAAAACTCTCCTATGGCAGGCTGTACTTTCCAGCAGTACCAGTTTGTACTTCATGATAGTGCAGTAAGTCATTGTTAGCTTTATTTCACCAGGTAGGTCTTGAAAAAACAGACATTCGTATTTATACAGGTGTTCTGGAAACACAAAACAAAAGTCCTCTAAGAAAAATTTGATTGGATCACTCAGAAGAGCTTTTTAAAGGTTTAGATTTTGTGTGAACATAACAGGTTTTTATTTATTGTGGGATTTACATGTATATAAGTGGGATTAATCTTACCTTCTGGTGGTAAAAACTCAAACATGGCTGCCAGGGGCTGCCACACTCCCGGGCTCCACCCTGGGCTGAAACAAACCTCTGGTTAGACAAATAAGATGCAAATCTGATCAGCTGTGACTTATAATAATTGTAGAGTTAATATATTAAATGATAGGATTTGGTAATAAAGTTGGTTAAAAAGAATAGCTGTTCAGTTGTACATTATTAACTTTACAATTTCTGGTAATGTAGTTTTGATTTTTGGGTTCATCATATGGTTATGAATGTATAATAAAAATATAAAAGTAGCTACTGCAGTACTTCCAAACTCTAAAAATCTAAAGTGCGTTATTGTTAAATGTTTTTTTTTTAAATTTTGGGACTCTTAGAGTAGCTCTGTGATTTATACTGGGCTTTTATACAGCCCGACTTACACGATGAGCTCACTTTCTTTTGACTTGCCAAGTTCTGGAAGCCTGCTGAGGGGCAGCTGATTTAGCTCCTGTCTCCCCAAGTCCACACTTACTTAGCTTACAGCTTACCTGTAGAATGTGTTATCATAACATAGCAGTTAGCTGGCTAACCTTAACTCACTTGCTAACATTGATGCTAAAAAATACTTTATGAAGCCTCCCTAATGTGATTATTTACTTTTTTTTTATGTGAAGAGGATTTTTTTCCTATAAAAAGTTAGCCAAGCAGGTGTTTATCAGATCAGTGATTCTGGCTGATATCAACAAACATTAGCTTACCTGATATTATTTGATACCAGATGTAGCACTTCGCTGACTAACCTTAGCTTGCTTGGTAATGCAAATGATACAAAAAAACCCCCCAAAACCAAACAAAACCAAACACAAACTATCTTGAGCCTCCCTAAAAGCTCACCTTCACCTGATTGGCCAACTTCTGGAAACCTCTTGAGGGGAAGCACCCAGTGCTTTGTAAACTTAAAAAAAAAAAGAGACTAGGAGTGAATTTTAGCGTCCCGAGGTTGAATTTATATACTTTTAACTCAATATTTGAAACTTTTACCATATAAAATGTATGGTCTTTTGTATATCTGTATCTAGTTATTTATCTATATATGACAGAATAAGCAGAATAGATCATCTTTAAGTGTCTTAAAACTACATGAGCAAATATACTCTGTTACAATCTATGGTAGAAAATAACTGAGAGTTGGAACCAAGAGTGACAATGGAAACTCACGCAGCCAGAAAGAGCTGACGAAGAGGAGCAGAGCCAACATGGCCGACAGCAGCAGGTAACGAAGCAGCAGCGTCCGTCTGAGGAAAACCATGGTGACCAAAACACACACACACACACACACACACACACACACACACTCAGCCAAACCACACAGATTTGCCTGGGCTCCTCACTGTTTTCTCACTCAAATTAAAACACGCACACATCATCTACCGTTACTTCATACCATGCTCTCTCTATCAGTCTCTCTCTTTGGCCGGGGTCAAAGGTTGCTCACTCCCACAGGTGTAAACACACGGGACAACCTTTGCTCCTGACCTTCTTTGTGTAGCAGCTTATCTGAGCCCGTTTTATCTTAACCACACGTCATCCCCACAGCTTTGCTGACTGAAACTCATGAAACCTGCACTGATCAGACAGAGACAGTTTTTATACACTGATTGGATCTTTTTGTAACAAAACAAACATCAACGCTGACCAGCTAATATTTGTGCTTCAGACTGTGTATCTTGAAAGCTACAGAGGAAGCTGGATGTCTCCTTTTGGCAAAATATGATGTCCATTGATGCAGACAGGAAGAGCTGAAGGAAGGGGGAATGTCTGTGTTCCTGGTGCAACACCTGGTGGTTCTCAATGTCTTTTACGGCGATTATACTCACCGTTCTTGCCCTTGGTACAACAGTGCTGTATGGCAGGTACAAATGGATATGGTGGTGTTCGTGCCCAAAGCAACCAGTGTGGTGGGTATAATGTGGCCCTTATAGAGCACATTTAATCTACAAAAAGCCATTATTATGAATGACCCACGTGGCTGTTAATTGAACTGCAGGCAGCGAGCTGCCATCACCCACAACATCCACTACAACGTATTACTATTCTATACTGTATGTCATGAGTGTTGTACAGCAGCTGAAAAGGAAGCACATATTAAGGTTTTGCTGTCACATGACTTTAACCTGTCTCCGATTTTGGACGTGTCACACTGGGGAGGTCAAATGAATAAGGGGCCAATTACAAAGGCCTAGTCACCAGTTGGTGACCACCTTCCAAGATGGGTGTTCCCCTCCTGGCTGGCGAAAACCATCTTGAGATTGCTTTGGCTGCTAGCAGTTTGCCATGGTCACCTGAATATTGTATGGAAGATGCCAGCTTGTCCCGAAACACTCGCTAACAACTCACCGAGTTGTAGGAAACTTTCCAAACCAGAATCAGAGACAAATGCAGAGGCATAACTTTTACTTTTGGAGTCCTCTATTTCCAGTTTCCATTTCACTTTTTCTAACTTCACTAGAGCTCAGAATACAGAACAGCTGTTTGCCCGTAGTTTGCATTTTCCACACAAACTATGGGCAACCAAACCAACAAGAATGAGGGTTTCAGTGCAGCACTGTACACCTCTTTGCAACCAGTCTCCCCTTGTAACTACTGGTAACCAGTCACCAATAGGTCAGGAAATATAAACTTTTCTCTATTTTGGAAGTGATTCGCCAACTGATCTGTAAGCCTCAGCAAATGGAACTTTAGCAACAGGTCTCAACCTCCAGGAATCACTTAGCAAATACAGTAGACCCCAGAATTCGCGAGGGTTATGTTCCTAGAGCACGCATGAATTGTTGAAAACCATGAATTTTAGATATGGTCAAAAAAATGCTAATGTCGTCAATAAATGCCTATTTTTTATAGTTTAAACAGTTTAAAAATTCGGCTGGGCGTTTTTGCAAACAATTATCGGTTAGGTTCAAAGCAAAAATCTCCAAATGACTGAGTCCACAAACACTGAGCCACAACTTCTCAGGGGTCGATTGTAAACAATTTGCCCTCGCAAGCCCTGATCTCTAAGCCTGTGCGATTGGGGCCTAAATCCAGTGTGCAGGTTTTATTTTTGTGTTCAAATGTCACATCTTTTAGATTTCCATCTCACGTTCATCAGACAGGAATGAGTCCACAGGCTGTTTGAGGTAACGGAGAGACTCAAGGAACATTTTTATTTTTAAGTGGCAATACACACATTCACATGTGACAAAACATTGCATAGGGCACATTGAAGAACTGTAGATTCCAGTCCAACATTAGAAACAGAAACCTTTGATTCCAGAAGACGAACACATCTTGTTTGTTTTATAACACAATTAATCAAGAGGAGACACAAACCTGATGAGGAAGTGATTTATTGTTGGAAAAACCACACAGGTATCATCTGCAGCTTCTAGGGGTTGCTAAAAGACACATTTTTGAATCAACACATCTGCAGTTCTCACTGACAGGTTGATTCAATGATTGTTCGACTGATGTCTTTGGTGCATAATTCAATGCGCCCTGCTTGCTTGTGCAAAAAGTCTTTGTGCATGTGTGCTTTTGTGCTTATTTTTAAGGTAAAAATAAAGAACAAGGGTTCTGTTAAAACTTGAGGTAAGACTAAAGGTTTTGATTACTTCAATACAACAAGTATGGCTTTTTTTTTTTCGCAGAACAACGATGTTCTGTTTGATGAGGGTAAATAAAGGTTTTTTAGAGGTGCCTCGACTTTGCTGAGGTCTGAGTTATTGCAAAAATAGAAGAGATGAATAAAAGTTAAAGGGCTCTAAGATTCGTGAGGAGAAAGAGTGCTAAAAAAAGAGGTCACTATGGTAGAAAAAGTTCTTATTCACACGTTTAAGTAAAAGTTAAAGGATCAAGATTTTAGTTTGAGGTCTTGTCTTTCCATTTCACTCAATGATTGACTCATACAATTATTTTAAGTCCTATTTTTTAATGTTAGAAGCTGTTCATAATAAAAAAAGACCTGCAGGAAAATTAAAACTTAAGAGAATATGAAACCTCAGATGTACTTTTTGAATTTTAGTCTTTTGGAGTGAGCAGGGGTTAGATCAAGATTTTAAGAGCCTGATTGCCACTTTGCCTGTCCTATTTGTATTATTAATAGATTTTAAAAGCTTTAAGATGCACTTGATTAGCCCAATCTCATTCTCAGAGTTCCAAATACTGCCATTTTTTTAGCCAGTGGCATCTCAAAGATAAAATGACAATTGGTGTTTGTTCTTCATGTATTGACGCTTGTGAAGGACCCTTTTGTATCATGCCATTTAAACATAATTTTTTAACATAAGGCCATACTTATTGCCTTTTTTTAAAAAACAAAAACAAACTTGACCAAGTAGTTTTCTGTGCCTACAGCTAACTAATTTCTTTTTAGCAACCCCAATTTCCTTGAGAGGTTTTTTTTTCTTATATAACTGTAATCATTTTTCTGGTTAAAAAAGTCTCCACCGAGTCGCTGCACTCTCTTTGGGTATACAGTGGTATTACACAAAACTTTTTCTTTAACACAGTGTTTAGTTCTGTTGAGCTTTTCAGCTTTAATTTGATTTTGAAGGATTGAAACTATTTTTGAAATAAGTAGCTTTAAAAGAGGATTGTTAGATATGTCAGGGCAATGAAGCCAAAGGAAACCTATCAATAGGACAACAGCGGCATCTGATGGAGTGGCAGTATTTGATGCCATGGGACTTGACTGCTTTGCATGGGTTTAGCACAGACATTAAGAGATCAGTGTGGTTTATTTTAGCCTAGATTCCTAAAAACACATTAAATATCTTTTATTCTTTTTCTTTTTTTAAATAAATCAAGCTACAGGTAGGTAAACAGTTTGGGCCAGTGTGTAGTAAATATTGCACACATTAGTTCAGGGAAAGATTGATGGCTTCAGGTAAAAAAACAAAACCCAGATTTAGACGTTCTCACGTATAAAAGAAAACAGTTTGCGTTGAGGTCAGGAGAAACTGTCGGCTTTAACCCGCAGGACGTCACTCAGACCAGGGCGCGTCTGAAGAACCTGAAGGGGCACAAAAATGAAAACATGAAGGTGGTCTGTGCTTAAATTCTCTCTGAGTTTTAAAGCTGACCTAAAAAAAACTTCCTGTCCAGTTAAGTCATCCAGAGTTGGGTTTATTTTCAGGAAATTAGATCCTTGGTAAATCCAACCATGACCATTTCCCGATTTACAGGAAAATATAAAACATTGTGGTTAAGTAGTGCAAGCATGTTCTGACCACTGAGTCTGATGTTGTGGGATTGCATTTGTACACATTTGTATGCCTGCACCATTATACGGATGTATCCTGAATTGTACTGAATCGGTCAAAGGGTTTCTGTCTGTAGACATTTTGTCACAATTGTCTGAAAATCACACAAGCGCAAAGTGAACTGATGCACTCTGCTTGTTGAAAGCACACTTCCACAAGTATTTTGAGAGCTTGAAAAACTTGTAGAACTGCTTCTGCAGTTCTAAAAACAAACAAAGCAAGTTGTAAAGTGACTGTCAGTGATGTCAGTTGTTACAAAATTGTGATGATTTATTTAATATTCATGAAGCCGATAGTGATCGAAGTGTTTTTGTCTTATTTTGAGCAATTCAGAGCGGGGTTTATTTATGACTGGCACGTCTCAGGCACATCATTCTCAAGAAAAACATCAAACCCAAGTCCAGAGCTTTGCAGACCCATGTTGTAGCTATGTACAGTCACCAGGGGGCAGTGTCAGTAACTTGTGGGACAAGCAGCAATGTGAGCTACTCTTGTTTATATTTGATGCTTTAATGTTCAAATTAATGCTTTAATGTTTCATGTTAAACATAAGTGAAGCACATTTGAGGGGAACTATTCTGCTCATTTACTGTTCCATGTTTTTATTCTAGAGGAGCTTTGCATGATTCACAGTTAAAAATAATCCTTCTTTGTCTTATACTTGGCTTTTTCTAGCTCCTCAAGGATGATTGTCCTTATTTTTGAAGCCTGCTGAGGAGCAGCTGATTTAGCCCCTGTCCACAAGCCCAGTCTTATTTTCTCTCAGTGCACACTTTACATTGAAATAAATATTTGTATGCTTCTCCTGACAGCCAGTCAAAGAGCAGTATTTATAACTCACCTTCAGTGTACTGAGAATCTCTCCAAACAGGTGTTGTGCTTCCTCAGTGTCCGGTTCTTCAAAGTAATCTGACGCAGAGACCTCAACAATGATAGACCTGATGTTCTCACACTCACCTGCACAGGTACACAGAGGAGTCGTCAGCAATCATTGATGAATAATAACATCACGTTTCTGTGTTCCCTTCAGTCACAGAGACTCACTGTGGAAGTGCAGGATGGCCTGACCGCTCACAGGCGTATGTGTCAAGATCAATGTCTGCAGGTTCTTCTTCAGTCCAGCTTTACACAGCTCTGTCGCCGCCTGCAGGCCGAGGTCAGTAATACGTTCCAACTCCAGCACCTGTAGCTGAGTACAGCTGCGTACTGCACACAAAACACACAACAAAAAACACACAGCTAATGGTATAATGCATTATGTTTTTACACCAAAATAAACTGTAAGTTTACAGTTATTACAGATTTAATTTGTACAAGCATGTAGGAGATGAAACAAAAATGTCAATAACCGTATTTTTCACTGACCAGCAGCAACCAACCCCTGAGTTCCACAGCCAGCTCCGCCCACACTGAGAGAGCGGAGGTGTGGCCAGCAGCGGCCAATTGTCTGCAAGCAGCGGTTACCAAAACGAGTTGGCTGTTGGCTGGAAAGAAAGAGAGAGAAAAAAACTGGTGTCAAGGTGACTCAAATCTGCACATTTGTTCATGCAGTCTAGACTGGATTCACAGCAGATGGGACAGGAATTTTTTTTAAAAAAAACAGGACAACAGGTTTGTTGTTTTTCAGCATGGAGCTATCATAGTGGACTGTATGCATGTGTGTGTACTAACCAGGGATGAGCAGGCGCCACCTGCAGGCTGGTGATGCTCCTGCATCCAGCACCCAAAGCCCAGAGAACCTCCTGACCGAGAGGATCTGATGAACTCCTGCAGATGACCAGAGAGACAGTCGAGTAAGCAGACAGACAGGTGAAGAAGGGAACAGGTAAACAGTCTCACCTGTATGTGAGCGTCTGCAGGTTCCTGCTGTAGCAGCTGGCCAGCCACAGTGTCCTATCGGTGAGGATGTGGGGACACTGAGAGATAGACAGGTGGAGCAGGCTGCCCCCTGCTGACCGCAGCAGGGCCTCCACCCCGGGCTCCACACTCCCTCTGATTGACACGCAAACAGACGTATGCCAACTACAGTACCCACAATGCGCAGAACAGCTTTCTTCTCTTGTAACGTCTCAGATACCTGTTAATGCTCTCAGCACTGACCAATCAGATAACAGCTGCGTTACCATGACAACATGCATTTAAAAAAGATAAGAAAAGCTTGTACATTTCCTCAGTAGCAGCATTAATCCTTGAGAACGGTGTGTGTGTGGGCTTGGATTTTTGATTTTGTAGGGATGCAACTCACACAGTTACACTGTGGGGACAAAAATTTATCCTCAAAATGTAAATAATTAGGTTTGAATGAGGGCTTGACTCAGTGGTTATTTTTGGTTTAAATCATCACCGTCTGGACATTTTGGTTAGTAACATTAAAGACTTAATCTATGCTTGGGCTACAACCAGGGCCCTCAGAAGTACAGAAAGTCAAACCTTTGTGAGTTTATTTTACCGTATGTTTCTGTGGTAGTCCTCTCGCGTCTCGTTGGCTCGACGACTTCGAGGCTTCAGGTTGCTGAACACCACAGACTGAGTTTGAGTGCACCACTGTGACAGCGTCGTCAGGAACTACACACAAAGAAACACATTTTAATTGTGAAATAAACATTTTAAAGTATAAACCTAGTAATTCCTGCATTTTTATTCCTGACAACATCTTTTACAATACAAAACCAAAAGACGGAGCTGTTTATTGAATAAAAATCTGATTTTGGAGTATTACTTAATAAAGAATATTCTGCCATATTAAGGTTTCTATATGTGAACACAGTTTTAAATTAGCAACAATTTTAAAACTGAGACAAAAAGCAACCACATATTTACTTTGTATAGATGCTGCTCTTTCTTTTATCGTTCTGTTGAAGCTACTATGCTCCATCTTGTAATCGCAAGGCTAAAATTATGGAAAGAACCAAATTTCAAGTATGAAGTCAAAAAAGAAAACCAACCAGCCAAGCTTAAGTTTGGGTGGAAATACCCAAACTGAAAGCATAAAGTGGTTAGTGTTGCAGTTTTCAGTTTCTTTCATGCAAAGTGCAGGCCACCCTGGCGTTCTGCTAGTGACTAAAGCAATCACATGTAGGTTTTTGCGAACATGCACAGTACACATGTCCCCCTAGCAACTAGTGGTTGCCAGGGAGTCACTGACTAGTTTCTAAACCTGTGTGAGTGGGGCCTTATTCACTTCACCCTACACTGTCACCATGACTGTCACATGTCCAAAATGGCGGACAAGTTAAATGTTACATGACCAGCAGATTATCAGGAACAGCTATAAGAGGATGACATTAGTAACTATTTGAAGATGATGAGGACTTCAATACCTCTGTAGACACTCTGGCGTTCTCCAGCTGGAGGCGTGTCCAAACAGCAGGGTGCCTGGCAACGAACCGCCAATCAGAGCACACCTCGGCTGCACGCAGCAAAGAATGCACGTCCAAATATGGGAAGATGCAAAAAAGGCCCGCCCTCAGCCGCAGGGTGTCTGCTACCAGCTGTCTGTCACCAAAGCAACGGGAGGGTGTGGAGCGGACGGAAGAGGAGGTATCTGGGTCAGGAGAGCAGAGCAATGAAAGGCAAAAGCTTTCATTGTGACGCAGCCACAGGAAGTGTTGCATTAAAGCAACCTGTAACAGCCAGAGGGAAAAAGAAAGACCACAGGAACGATGGCCAGAAATTATATACCTGATCCAGGTGTGTGTGTCCTGGCAAAGATGAGTCTCCTCATCTCAGCACTGCTCCACAGTCCCTCCTCTTCCTCCTCTTCCTCCTCGTCTTCCTCCTCGGTGCTGTGGTGACGAAAGTTTCTTTTGTTCCACGTTCTCCCCCATCCCTCTTCTGCAGCCCTGAAATCACAGCAGACTTGCTCTTTAAAATTTTAAGCCCTGTTCAAAATAAAAGTCACAAAACAAACATCTGCATACCAGAACCTCTCCCTCCTCCCATCTTCTCCTCTCTCTCGTTGAGTCCAGGGTTGGGCGTAGGGCTTTGGATGGAGATGGGTTGATGCCGCCTCGCAGTTCCACCCCCCTGAACCCAGTGACGAGGTTCGCATTCGTCCAGCGAGACCACTTGATGACAGAAACCGAGAGGAGGCGTGAGCATTTCACTGAAACTGTAAACTCTTTGACCGAGTCAGGTGTGTTCAGGTACCTGTAGTGATGGTGTCCATGCAGCTGCTCTCCCAGCCTGTAGGAGCTCGACACGCTATAACTCCTCTGGAAGAGCAGGATGAGGAAATGTTGAGCGAGACCTAACAAATTCCAGGTCCTACACCTCTCTATAGACAATACATACTCTCATGAATACTTTAATCAAAGATGTTTGTTTGTGTTTCCCACCCTGTTTCCGATGGTTTCCTGCATCTTATTTGCAATGATGTCATCAGTGCTGCCATCCAGACTGCGTCCCCCTCGGCTCCGTGCGGGTTCGTAAACCTCCGTGAGCACATAGGGCTCGGTGTACGCATACCCGTCACTGTCTGGGAAGAGGTTACGATGTTCGTGCGAGCCAAGCATCAGGAGCCGTCTCTCTGCGCGATCTGCTCGCTCCAGCAGTGTCTCAATGAACATCTGTAATCAAATGAAGCACAACGACAGAAAGATTTTATCTGACTTGCCAACTTCTGTATGTTTACTGTAAGCTGCATCTGAATACCAAAGGTTTTTGATAGAAACTACTAACACACCCCACAATCATGAACTAACATAAAGTTGTAAGAGGTTCTCTTACACTATGAAGGACAAAGAGATGACGAAAGAAAACTGAATTGAGTGGAATACCTCATTCCAACTTCACAGTCCTTAGCACCGCTAGCAGCCAATGTCCTTGAGAAGAGAGGCTGTCCTTTAGTTACACTTCAGGAAGAACAAATGAGGTTTTCATCCTATCCAGGAAGCACTCGACCAGCTCTTTATCTTCTCAAGGATATTCAAGAATATTTGGGAGTGTGCCCAAGGCAATAAGACAGACTTGTGCACAGTGGGTTTTGGACTTCACCAGGACATTTCTGGACAGTCTGGTTCTGATGGCTTTATTGAGCAATGAGCTCCAGCGTGGATGAGGAAATTGGACCTCCAAGTCTGAGGCCAAGGTTGGAAATGAGTCGCTACCCCAAGTGGAAGAGTTCAAGTATCTCGGAGTCTCGTTAATGGGTGAGAGAAGAAAGCAGCAGGAGATTGATGAATAGACTGGTGTGGCATTGCGGTGCTGAAGACCCTGTACTGGTCTGAAGTGGTGAAAAGAGAGCTGAGCATGAAAGTAAAGCTGTTGATTTACATTCCCACCCTCACATGTGGCCACAGGCTCTGGGTAGTGACAGAAAGAATGAGGCTTAGGGTCTCTGCCGTTTGGTTGGTACTCTGAGTAGACCTGCTACTCCTCCACACTGAGTTAGCTTTTGACTCGGATGCCTCCTGGGACCCTTCTGGGTGAGGTGTTTTGGGCATGTCCAACTGAGAGATGCCCTGGGACAGACCCAGGACTGGCTGGAAAGCTGTAGAAGGGGAAGAGGACGAGGCAAACATGGCAGGGTTTGCCTTAGAGCATGTTTGATGAGTCACTTTTGGGTTTGTTATTGAAATCGAATATTTTGGGTATTTTTGTCAATGTCTTGTAGTTTTCCTTCCTTTTTGAGTTCTCATGCCACTCACATTAGTTTCACTGTGTGTGTGCACTCTTATCGGGACCTGTGTCAGTTAAATTTCCTGTTTGCGCTCCATGTGCACCCCCACGTTCCTCATGTTCATTGTGGGTCTCTTAAGTCAGTGTGACTTTAGATCCAATTTCAGTGGATCTGTTTTAAAATGGTTTAGTTCTAGTTCTAGTTTTTTGTTCTAGTTTTAGTGACAGGAGTGTTTGTGAGCCCACAGACTAAACAGCGTGGATGACACTAAGGCCTGAAAGGGGTCCTATGACAGATACTTACATATTTTACTTGCAGTAGACAATTAGCATCTGTGCATTTTGAAAGACTTTTCTTAAGTTGCCAACAAAAGCTCGCTTTTTGTATATTAACTCTGCCCCAGTGTTCTTTATTTGGATTTTATCTCCTTTGGAATCTGAACACGTTTTTGTACATGAACTCTATGATTTTGACCCAAACTCTAATCTAAAAATCTAACCAAACTATGTGGAAAGGAAACGTTAATTTAAAATATAATATAACACTTTACAGGTTTTGAATGACAAGGGATTATTTTATAGACAAGTACACATGCTGCATGCTTGCCCCCCTCCCCATACATAGTTTCTCGTGTAAATAAGAGCCTCATCTTGGCCAATCCCCCTACAAAAACTGTCAGGTTCCCCTTTGTGAGCTGGGTCAGATTAATCTCACACATTTCTCTCATCAAACAATTGAAAATAAACCACCCATAGTTTAATTGCAAAAGAACCAAGAATAGAAGATCTCCTGCATCACCTGCAGCCTGGATTTGGCTTTGGCCTCTTTCTCTGCCGTCTCCCTCAAAAAATACTCAATGTCCACCATCTCCCTGCAAAACACACACAGTTCAGAATGTACACATTATTCAGTGGCCCAAAATAGATAAGTTAAATAAGATAAATAGATAAACAAGAGGTATATATGTCAATGTGAAGGAAACAACGGCACAAAAAACATGCAAAACAAACCGAGCGACCTCGCAAAAATACACACCCTCGGGCTGCTCTGCCTCATTGTCATCTTACATTTATCATCCCAGCAAACCACAGCAGAGTGTGTGTGTGTGTGTGTGTGTGTGTGTGTGTGTGAGAGAGAGAGAGAGAGAGAGAGAGTGAGGTAGATTAAGCATGACGTGCCCTCTGCCTGTGCACCGTGTTTCTGTGCTCAGCGTGTTGTAGTTTCATGATATTACATTACATGCTGTTCGCTTCTGCTATTAGTGATTCATTTTCCACGAACAAAAACTGACCACATGACAAATTCTGCCACACTGCATCTACTGCTGCCAGAGGAGACGAATGCAAAAGATTTTAACGCCCAAAGCACTTCCTACTTGGTATTCAAATCTGACCCCATTCACCTCCACATACTTCCCTTATGATTCTACATCAGAGTTCAAGTTTGCCACTGGGGACTGAGTAAAATTAGCCAAAAACAACCTCAGCAGTTGTTGCATGCAGTGCTTGGAGATCTATTACTGGATGAGTGTAGTACTAGAGGAAACTTTAAAGCTTGATAAGATTTAGAAGAAGAAGTGTTTTTTCTATCATTTTCACAAGAATTTACGGGTGTTTTGGTCATTTTATTGGCAATAAATCTCAAGGGACTCCAAATTTTAGTCCTTCATACAAAATAAAAAGGTGTGATATAAACAAATTCAAACACCCAACTGTTTTTTATAAAGGGGCAAATTAGCTACAGAGAGAGAAGCTGGTTTTGTAGCAGGCTGCAGACATGTTTAGTTCTGCTGTAAAGTTGGAAAATTTAACATGGAAGTCTATGGGCTCTCATGCCCCAAGTGGACAATAGGGGAACTGCAGCCCTAAACTGCTGTTTAGTCTTTTCAACCTAGTCTATTTACAAAACAAGTTAAAACCTAATTCCCCCCGCCCCCCGCCCCCCACTGTTTAAAATAAAATATGTGAACATGTTAAAGTTTTTACCATTGTTATTGTGATGACTAGTACATGGTCCAACATGGAAAAGTGGCTGATCATAAATGAATAACAACAATGATGCAATGAAGAAAACTTTAACAGGTTGTGTTCACATACAAAATATAAAAAAATGTCTTGTTTGTTGCATAAAAAGGCGGAAAATAAATCTTGAAAACACAGATTTATCCAGTAAACTTCCAGATACTGACTGTTGTTGTTTGCTCAGCTCCTTCTCTTTCCCTGTAAGATCTTTCTTTAATTTCTCCATCATCTCCATGGCAGCTGAGACCTGCAGGAATACAAAAACAGAACAGTGAATATACAGTGACTTCAAAATCATGTTTAAAACATTGCTTAAAGCCCCACCCACCTGTCGGGACAGGTAGGCCGCTTTCTCTTCCACTTCCTGTTTCTCACTCCTGAGTCGTTCCTTGTCTCGCCTCGCCCGTTGTAGCTCCATCTCTCTCCTCTGTAGCTCCACTTTCAGTCGGCCCATGCGTCGGTTCACCCTCTCCTCAACCTCCGCGAACGTCCGGGCGATTTTATGATCCAGCCCGAGCCCCAGTCGCTCCTCCAGCCCAATCTCCACCAAGCCCAGCTGGACCCCCACCTCGCCGAGGTTCTTCCCAGCAAACAGATCCACAGATCCAGGAAGGGCCAGAGCGGTGGAGGGGCCTTCTGAATGTACTGTAGAAGAAGGCAGAGGGCAATCGGAAGCACCAAACATCTCCCTGAGCAGTTGGACGGAGGCAGACGATGAGGCGAGGTCCAAGCAGGCCAGTGGCAGGGGCAAGCTTTGATGTTCCATGTCCAGAGAAGGGCTCTGACTCTGGGATACAGCTGGGCTAGGGAGTGGGAGGAGAGAACTGGTTCTGGAGCTTCTGACCCGAGCCTGAAACATTAAGACAAAGTTAATGCTGGCATTGGTAACACAGTTCAAGGGCTGGTGACATTAAAGAAAATTAATTAGTTACAGGTGGAAGATCTGGATCGTCTCATTGGTCTCCAAACCATCCTGTAAATCTTCTTTTTACTCTTGCTGCTATCGTTCATTCACAAATCACCCCTGACACTCTCCCCCACTCCACCCTGCCTGCACTCTCTTCCTCATCTATCTTGTGCACTTTCTGTTGCTTTGGGTGGTTGACTCACCTTCACCATCTTTTCCTCTCCAGAGCATACCCCCACCTCTCCCTGCTCAAACTATAGAACACAGTGTCATCTGCAAACATCAGAGTCCACAGAGACCCGTCTGATTTCATCTATCTTCCTCTACCAGTCTATCATCACTTTAAACAAGAAGGGGCTCAGAGCTAATCCCTGATGTGGTTCCACCCACCTGCCACTCCTACCACCACTGTCTCACTGTCTTCAAATGTGTCCTGCACCGCTCTTAGAATACAAAGAACTAAAATATTCTCCATAAAATGAAGGAGAAGAAAACAATAACACTGGTATAAATTTCATGGGTGTCTCAAACTCACAATATTAGTTACATCCCTGAGTTTATGATGCTGACATGAGGATCAGAGAGGCGATGCTTGACAGAATTCACATAAATGTAAACAGTTTAAGAGTCTTAATTATTTAGAAAAATAAAAATAAAAGCATGTATTTGTTTCTATTCACAAACCATGCACTAACCAGATTAACTGTCAGACACAGCCACTTATTTTCCTCTTTGCAATATCTGGTCAGTTTTTCTTACTTTCTAATGTCTGACATGACCTCACTTCTGTGTGCAAACAGCATTAACATCCATCTATCTATGTTTTATTTTTGCAGTCCTAGCATGAGCAGTTATGACCAGGCAGATTATGTTGGAAATTTAACCATGTTTGCTAGGAGATTAAAGCTACCAAAGTCATATATAGCTGGCTAGCTTCATTACCAGCAGGTGTCAAATGGGTGGATATTCAGGTCCAGTTTTTACAGTGATGAAAACAGAAAAAGAAAAAATCTTAAATCTGAGAGGCTGAAAAATGAAACAGACAACACCATTTTGTTTTAATGTAGAGTGACTAATGAGTCTCTGTAGCTCCGTAAAGCTGCTTTCCATCCATGTTCCGTATTCACCGGGTGATGTCAGACAGATTTCCCAATCAGTTCCATTATTATGTGTCCAAATTCCAATCGTTTCCATGATGTGGCCTCTGGGAGGACACATTATTTCTTTGTTCCACACGACAGTAAACTCAAATCTCTTTAGTTTGTCACATATCATGAAATCTTCCACAACAAATAATACTTTAGCAGTTAATCAGTGGTGAATATGATCGTTTGCTTGGTTACCTGGGAGAGCACCAGCAGGGTCTCGTAGGTGTGTCGGCTGACCAGGTGCGCCCGGAGCTCAGTTACAGATGAGAACCGAAACCCATCACCGCAGCGAGGACAGAAGTAGGGCAGCTCCGAGGAAGAGGAGGAGGACGAGGAGGAAGACATGATTCACGAGGAAGCAGCAGACCTGGAAGATAAAATATGAGCTCATTAGAGAACAACAAAGAGACTGCAACGGAGATAGTAAGAGTAGAAGAAGAAACACACAGAGTAAACCGGAGTGAAAACTGGGTCAGAGCGTGTGTGAGCTCTACATAATTGATTCTGTGCAGATGAAGATGTAACGAGGCTCAGACCTGAACATTGAAAACAGCAGAACACGTGTGTTTGATTCATTCTTCATGGATAAGCCGGATCCGTGCTGGAGTGTCACATGCGTGTCCTGTGGCGAGCTGCTGGGTCTGATGTTAGTGGGGCGCATGTGTGTTTGTTTCTGTGAGGCAGCAATCTTCCACGCCACTGCTCAGACCCGTGCAGAGGAATTTAAACACGCATGGATGAGCAGGAAGAAAGAAACGTCTGGGGCGTGGAGTCTCTGTGTTCGCCTACTTCAGCCTCCTCTTCCTCTTTCCATGCCCTCCATGCTTCATTCAGGAGTTTTTATCTGGTAAGGACTACAGTGAGGGGCTGCTGCATGACATTAACTCGATAGTTCAGTTTTTACATTTGTTTTAAGGGAGTTATGCAGTTACTGAATGTCCTTACACTCATAAACAAATTGGTGTGAAGGCCTTTGATGGTGAAATTTACGTCACTCAGACCAACACCAGCTTAACAAACCAAAATGTTTGACTCACCAAAGTAAAATCATGAGATAAAAAAGTAAAAGTGATCAGAAAAATTAAAACTTTAAATGTACAGCAACATTTTTAAAATGAAAACTGAAACTGAATGAAAATTATACGTTTAAGAACTAATTAATAAGAAACAAATAAATTTTGAGGTATTTTGACATAAAAAGTCTAAATTATGCCATTAAAGAGTAAAACTATGACACGAAATGTCAAAATTTTAAATGTAAAACTTAAAACGTTTAACCTAAATAGTGAAAATGTAAGCAAAACAGTCTAATTAATTAAAATATAAATAAAATAATACTTACATTACAAAGAAAAGTTAAAATATGAAAAAAAGTAAAATGAGATCTGTGATGAAAAAATATAAAATGTAAATATATTAAAAAAAACATGAAAAATATAAAGAAAATGTTGCTATAATGTATCATTATAAAATGTAAACATAAAAAAAACTAAAAATGATGTCAGATCAAAGCTTTTAGAAAAAAAACCCTCAACACTAACAAATGACAGATTGGTCAGAACTATTTTGGAAAAGTTTGATTTGTGACACGAGAAAACTTTAATTTAAGAATTTAAAAAATGAGACCTGAGCACAAATCAAAGAAAAGACTGTCGAATTACCTGCAGCATAAAGTATGAACACTGAACAGGATTTCACTGATTAATCAGCCCGCCCACTCTGTGTCCAGCTGTTGGATTACAGCTGTGGGCTCATTCACATTTATTACACGAGCAGGTGTTAGAACGTAAAAGTTGAGCCACGCAGACAGAAACTGATTATTGATTATTCGAACATCTGCCTGCAGCTGTGAGGAGAACGAGCTGCTCTTCTGGTTCTTACCGAAATATCGAGACTGATGACAGCTTCTGTGCTGCCACGCACACACGCGCGCGCGCCCGGTTCACCTTTCAGTACCTGTGACAATCGATCCGCGGATGTCTGGTCCTCGCGCTGCCTGAACCCACCCTTGTCGGCCGCCTGCGTCACTCAGTCCCAAAATCCCGTTGCCATGGTTTCCCGGTTCTTTCCCGCATCTCCTCGGATCGATGGTCCATCATCCCGGTACCGACCACGTTTCCTCGTGCAGCAGCAGCATTGCACACGGAGCGAATGTGTGCGTGTGTGTGTGTGTGTCTGTGTGCGTGCGTGTGTGTGTGCGTGCAGCTGCTGACGTAGAGAACGCGTGATGTGGGCCATGATTGCCGAGGCTCTCTGGTTTCACACATTTGTGTTTTTATCGTTCAGATTAGACTGAATTGGACATGAAAGCATGAACACGGTGAAGCGCGCGAGGCGATCTGTAGATAATGTGATATTCATTAACACACATCCAGTGTGCGGGCTTCAGTGTGTCTTTGGAAGTCACGGAAACTGTGTCATTCTCACGGCGTTCAGCCCACTTTTTATTCTTTTATTTATTTATTTTTTTTTATTTTTTTTTACTGAGAATCAGTCCACTTCTTCACCCCTGTAACCAAGGAGACACGTGTACTCCAAAACATCTCCACAGAGGAAGAAAAACAACAACTTTAAGCATCATTGGAATGTTTCAGAGTCTTCCAGCTCAAAGCATCCTTAATTAAAATCATTTGTGTAATGTAGAAGGAGTGAAGTGACACAGTCTTTATTTTATAATGAGTATATTTGGCTTCACTGACAAGTTTTATTCTCCCAGAGTGACACTGCTGGTGTTTCTATTTGTCCAGGGGAACTTTCCATACCACAGAAATGACACTGTGGGCTTAGTGCCGCTTTTAATAAAACTGGAAATACATGTCTGTGTTTTATACATAAGCTGCAGCCTGCCATCATCATCATCACTACCCAGATTTCACTGTAATAACTCCAGCCAACAGCCACTTGCTGTACAGAGTGTCTGACCTTTAAACCTAACCACAAGCAGAAAGAATCAATTAAGAGATCTGTTTTCCCAGTCGAACTGAGTAATTGATTAGGATGTCAAACATGGAACAGTCCTGCTGGATGAAGACGTTTGAATTACTGAAACCCCTCCATGTGAAGCTTTGTTTCTGTAATCTGTAATCATGTTGAAATTTCATCATGAGATGGTTCCCTGTACAGTCTATATGACCTGTCACCGACCACAGAGCGAGACTACAGGTTTGTGGAAGTTAGGTGGCTCTGTTTTGCAATCTGTGTAAAAGACAGTTTTTTTCTGACACCTTCTTTTGTGCATGAGTGTATAATTTCTTCTCCTTCTGTGATAATATAGTGGCCACTGGAGGGCGCCAGAATCCTGCGGCCTTCAGGAAAAGCTTTGATCCTATTTAGTTTGCAGCAGAGGCCAAAGATCTCTGAAAGCAAACATGTGTGAGGTTGTTTCCAAACATGTCTGGTTTTAGTGTCAGGGTTACAATTTGTTTATGTTTAAGTTTAGGGCTGAGGGTTAGGATTAGGATTAGGTATTCATTTTTTGATGGTTAGGGTAAGCGACTAGGGAAAGCATCATGTCAGTGAGATGTCCTCACGAAGATATGAAAATGAGTGTGTGTGTGCGTGTGTGTGTCTGTGTGTGTGTGTGGGAGAGAGAATAAGACTGGGTAAAACTGCTGTTCCCATAGCAACACGACCTTCACTGTTCAAAAAAGTGTTGGCAACAGAAACCTGTTGATGCACGGAAAACAGAGAAATCTGGAGAAACCCGAGAATGACTGAAGTGATGATGCGTAGTCATGAGGAAGATGAAGGTGATAAGTTGGTATAATAATTACCATTTAATTGGTGTGAATTGTGGACTTAATCGTATTAAGTGGCTGCTAATAACCCTTAAAAATGCCGATACAGCAGAACAACTGCCTGTTAAACATAAGAGGGCCGGGCTGAAACTCAACCTCCGTTTTAAATTAGTAATGATTAAATATAATTAAAGAAGTTGAGGTTGAGATCAGGGGTGTCTGCCCTGGTGAGTGGATGGAAATCAAAGAAAAACACAGAGTGCCCCCTCATATCACCTCTGAGTGAAGAGATCCTGAACCCCCCTCGTACAGACCCATATAAATTAGACCCTAACCTGTGGGCTGTGTTATGAAGCAGCAGAAGAATTAGTCGGACACGCTCACTCTTTGTTTGTTTGTTTATTGACAGCGACAGCAGCCTCCATGCAGAACGAGGGAACAGTAAACCTGCACAGCCATGTGTGCTACTTGGAGCTCAGCTCTCACTGAGCTGGTATGTGTTCAGTTTTTTTTTCACCGTCACAGTACAAACAACACGATGCACCGGTGCAGCTCAGACCTGCACCCGCAGTAATATAAAGTTCAGTCAGTGTCCAAAGACGCGGGCGTTGGTTTTATAATCAGTCTCATAGAAAAGAAAGAGTGACATCGCAGCACATTCATCTTTAGAAATATATACAATCTGATTGTAAACACGAAGAGGTAGACGAGCCATCTAGAAAAATAGAGCTATCTTACAAACATAGAACTCCTCGAATATAAAGATGTTCACATAAAAATAGCAGTCAAAACAAAGCACGACATTCTGACGTCTACATTTCTTCACGTCCTCATGCAGAAAAGTCACAGGTTGGTATTTTACAGGAGAAACCTCCCAGCGGGCAGCGGACTGCTCCTTTAACAGTCCACCACAGTAAGCAGACAGGCGGGTGCAGACAGGAAACACGTCAGTGGCACCTGCGGTACAGCCCTCTCCTGTGCGGCCCTGCTCACAGTCCAGGTGCAGGACCGCGCTTGCGCATGCGCCCTGAGAGGAACCAAAACGTGCACTTGGTAGTCCCCCAAACACCTGCCACGTCCTCCTCCTTTTCCGGGTCCAGCCAAAATCGCCCACGGTGTGACGTCACGTGGAAAGGTGTCTCAGACGCTTTCCGGTCGACGGTTCAAATCCTGAAGCTCTGAACGTGCTCGTGTGCTGTTGTTCTTTGCTTTTAGACGCCAGGCGCGTTCAGGGCCAGGGAGTAGGCGGCCATCATCTGTGCGCGCAGCTGCTGCTTGACATGCACGCGCCCGTGCCTCTTTCTCTCGTCGCTGCGCGCGAACCTCTTGCCGCACACGTCGCAGGAGAAGGGCTTCTCTCCGGTGTGCGTGCGCGTGTGCGTGGTCAGGTGGTCGCTGCGGCTGAAGCTGCGCGCGCAGATGGTGCACTGGAACGGCTTCTGTCCCGTGTGAATGCGCACGTGCCTGTTGAGCTCGTCGGAGCGCGAGAAGCGGCGCTCACAGCCCTGCACGGAGCACGGGAACGGCTTCGCCTTCGGCCCCCCCTTCGCGGGGGCTCGCCTGCCTCCGCGCGACATCTTGGGGGCTGCTGCCGCGTGCACGCTGCCGATGTTGACTATCGGGAACACGCCCTGCAGGAGGGAGGAGAGCAGCTGGGAGTCGAGGGTTGAGGGGAGGGAAGAGGGGGCGCAGTGGAGGTCGCTCCCGCTCTGCACGAGCTCCGTCTTTATCGGCGGTCTGTTGATGACGTAGCTGCCGGAATCTCCCCCGGTAACGGGAGAGGCGGACAGGCTCTTCAGCCAGTCTTCCAGCCCCAGCGGCTCCTGCTTCACCTCGCATGCGGGCTTCAGCTCCCCCTGTGCGGCGTCGGCGCTCAGCAGCGAGTCGATGAGATCCGCTACATCCACCTGTTGCTCCAGAGCTGACAGCGGCAGAAGCGAGTCCGCGCTGGACGGGTACAGTGCGTCGTTTCCGGCTGTGGAGAGCGGCTCACACCCGCTGCTGCAACTGGAAGCCACAAACTCGCTCTTGACCACAGCTGGCAGGGAAGCCGAGGTGGAGGGCAGCTGCTGGGCGGCAGGCAGGGGTGGAGGGAGGTCCGGGACAGGTGCTGGAGCGAAGGTGGAGGCTGCAGAGGTGGAGGAGGTGATGGTGTTGGTGGCGGGCTGCTGCTGCTGCTGCTGCTGCTCCATCTCTGTGCAGATTCCCACGATCTCTGTGATCATGTTGAGGATCGCGTCCGCGGTGCTGCTCAGTCCCGCCGGTGCCGCCTCTGGCTCCGCGAAGAAGCTGCCGGTGTAGCCGAGGGAGGGCGAGAGCGTGTCCGAGGAGCAGTCGCTGAAGTCGGAGAAGAAATCTGAGTCAGAGGCGTCGGTGCCCGGAGAGAAAACTGGAGAGAGAGAGAGAGAGAGAGAGAGGGAGGGGGCGTTACTGTCATTGCATAATCAGCGGGCAGCCTCCTCGTCACACATCAGTCACAGGTGCAAACATCTGGCACAGCTGCTCTATCACACTCACCTTGGCAGAAAGGTGATCCCACGTCCGAGTCCGCGGGGTCGCTGAGGCTCGAGCCCACACTGTCCACCCAGGCGCTGCACGCGTCCTCAAACTCCGACATGAAGCTGTCCTCGCGCTCCAGAAGCATTTTCACACGAATCACAAACAAAAATCCGGTAAAAACGTGAAGCTGCTGGGCTCGTGCTGCCGGGATTCCCTTTATAAACGATAATCCGGCGGTTAATCCGGAGCGGGTCGGTTAGTCCGCGCTCTGAGGCTGAGGATGCTGAAGATGCTGAGGATGCTGGGCTCCCTGCGCTTTTATACTCTCCGTCTCCTAGGTAACTCCCGTCCAGGCCTTATTGGTCGACACCGGCGCGAGGGATTCCCCCGCCGCGACGCTTCGTAGCTGCCCAAATATGGGCAGCATCCGGCCGTGACGGCGGGTATCCCCATGCCTTAAAAGGACAGGCGGCAGAGCGACGTAGAGCTAGAGGAGAGAGGGGTTTCCTCCACTGCGGCAAGACAGGAGTTACACAAGCAGAGGAGGAGATGGAGGAGGAGAGGAGCGGGCTGTTTTTGAAGCTGGAGCTCCAAGTTAGGAGCATTTGGCCTCGCGGGCAGACCGAGGCTGTGACCGGTGTCAGTGAAGTTTGTTTTGAGGACAAAGAGGCTGCTGCTCTGCTCAGACCTGCAGGTAAACACGGTCCGCAGTGCTGCAGAAGGGTCGAGAGACACCCAGAGGAAACACGGAGAGCGAGAAAGCGAGAGGGTGGCATGATTACATGTTAGTGACATTCCTGCACAGCCTCGTTCTGGCTCAGCTGCTGTGATGTTGTCTCCATGGAGATGTGGGAGATTCATGCGTTATGTAAAAGAAGCACAGTTTACTTTGATTGTTTTTTTTTGTTTTTTTATCTCATGTTTTTTGTACACCTTTCTACATAAAGCCACACAGACTGCAGCTCAATCACAACTACAGTAAAGCATTAAAATACTGAAGGTGGCTGCAGATATCAGTGCACAGGGATTCATCCATCCATCCATCCTCAATTCAGCTGTCACAGACTGGAGGACAAATAGAATCATTTACCCATATGCCCCACTGATTAAGATTCTGTTTGAGTGCTGGTTGGTGGTGTACACATTTCTGTGTGTGCACATTTATAAAATAAAAGCACAGCAGGACCAGTGGCCTCTACGGCTCCACACAGAAGTTACGTGGGTGTCACACGTACACATGTGAGTGTCTGCCTCAGTTCAAAATTAAATTTAGTCATTAAAGGGTGAACCAGAGGCTCCGAGTAGACGTCAGCGACCTCTGCTATTAGAGTTTGAAGCCTAATTTTAAAAGTAGAGATAGTGTCTGTCTGCTGAACCCAGTCTGGGAGCTGGTACTTTTTAAATACTCTAGGAACAACAAGTAAACTTGCAGTTTGAGAGTGAAGTGGTCTAATGGGACAATATGTTTCTATGAAGATATGACAGGGTCTGATTATTAAACAGCTTATATGTGAGGAGCAGGATTTTAAAGTCTGGATTTAACAGGGAGCCAATGAAGGAGAGATTTTAGAAGAACACAATCAATAGTTTTTGATGTGTGACAGTCAAAAAATTATGACTTTTGTCCCTGGTTACAAAGACCAAACTACATCTTCTGATAGGTTAGTGTTAGGGTCATCAGCAATGACAACTTAGAGTTAAAAAAACTGGGGGCCAGCACTAGAGGGAATTTCATGGAGCCTAGATACACCAAATTTGGGCTAAGTGTGCTGTCAGGGGGAGGTAAAGAGAAGTAAATACTCTAATAATTTTAATAAAGGAGCCCATCTCAAACAAACCACATCTGGGTGTTTTTGATTATCTGTGTACTGTCACATGTTAAAGAGACTACCTACATATACACATAAGTTTTACATCTTATCATCTTATACTAATATCACTTAAAAAAGTGAAACACATAATATATGTTACGTCCGGCGTGGCAGATGTGTGGAGTAGGAGAATAGGACCCAAGATGCAACTGTTGACGCGAGTGAGCTTTATTTTGAAAGGTGGGTGAAAACAAACAGAAATGGCAAGGCGAGGATGGAAACTGAGCAGAACCTAAACTGGGAAGAAACTAACAAAACAAACCTGAAACCAAAAACAGAGATGCAGGAAAACACGGAGCGAAAATGCAGAATGACCAGCAACTAACACAAGGCTTAAATAGACAGAGGAATAACGAGGGAATGAGACACAGAAGGAGAACACAGCTGGGAGTAATTGACAAGACAAGACAGGGGAAGCAAAACTCAATACATTTACATAAGACACAGACTTTCAAAGTAAAACAGGAAACATAACAGACGCGGACTTGACTAGGAGGGAGCAGCAACCATAGAACACAGAAATAGAACCCAAAAGACTAGAAAAGATAAACAGTGACAAAATCAAAGTTCAATAATGATACAAAACTCAAAACACTGGCTCACTGACCCAGGACCATGACAATATAATTAACTAATAGCACACTATAGTGCTGCATTATGATTATTTTAACATGAAAGAAGAAATATAACATTAAGTTAAAAATACAAGGTTGAAAAAGATTTTAATAAAAAGTTTTTAGTTTCAAACTATGAAACAAATGACATACAGTCATGTTGAATATAAAGTTTTCACAGGATTCTTAACAGTCATGGCAAAACAAAATAACTCCCAGGGGGTGATTATCAGATGCATTTGATTAAATGATCATCAGGAAGTTCGAGCACATCTATAAAAGCAGAAGTTTTACACATTTGCAGGTCTGGAGCATTCAGCTGTCCCCACAACCAACAAATTCACTGTGAGTTCAGACCCTCTGATGATCAGGGAAACTGCAAAATATCCAACTCTGCATGCCTCGGTCAGCATGTTAAACCGTAAAGTTCATGACGGTAGAAATAAAAAATTAGATGTTTGGAAGCAGAAAGCCTCTTCACTCTAAAAAGAATAGAAAGTGCTTCTGGAACTACGTCCTTTAGACAGATGGGACCAAAATGATGCTGTGTGGAGCAAATCAGCACAAACACCTCAGACCAACAGTCAGCAAGGTGGTGGGGAGGTGATGATTTGCGCACCTTGCAGTCACTTGGTCAGTCATGAGTTCCTCTGTGTACCAAAGTATGCTCGAGTCTAACTTGAGGCCATCTGTGTGACAGCTAAAGCTTGGCTGAAACTGAGACATGGAACAGGATGATGATCGCACGCGCAGCAGCAAATCTACAACAGATTCCCTGAATATTAAAAGAGTCAGTGCTGCAGCGGTCAGGTCAAAGTCCAGACCTTAAGAGAGCTGTGCACGAACCTCAGTGACCCGAAGCAGAGACGATAAAGTCATAGAGAAAATGATTACTTCAGCTGATTGCTGCTGAAGGTGGTTCAACTAAGCTAAAGGCTAAGATCAATTCCAGCCCTCAATTCAAAAAAACTGATTAAAAACAGAAAACTGTGTGACAAGCAACAAACAGCTGCTCTGATTTCTGCTGAAAACATCTCTGACATATTTCAAAAAGGTCCCCAAACTTTTCAGATACTTTTTCTTTGACCTTCAGTATTGCTCTAGGTGTAAGCATACAACAAAGTTAGGAGCTGGATTTGGTGTATACAGAAAAACATAAATAAAATATGTTAAATGCTATCATAAATAAAGGTAATATTAGTATAACAACACTAAATGTGTAACTCTTTCTGATGGGAGGGTTTAGGTCAAGTCTCTGATTATGCTGTTAGACCAAACAGACAAGCTTAATTTTTTAGTTCAACTTTTACTTCCATGCATTCAGAGCATTCCCCGGGAGCATCTGGTGGCTGTCAGAGGAACTGCAGCTTTGGGCATTTTTAGCATCCTCTGTTCTGTACATTCATATTTAATCAGCTCGGGTTCTGGTGCTGCTTACGTTTGTGAGTGTTTGGATCCCAGGCGACTAAAATAAGCCCGATCACATCGGCGTGAGAGCGTTCAGGCGGCAGGGCTGCAAAAAACAGTCAGCTGACGATGCAGAGAGAAGAGAGAAGGAGGCTATATCAAGAAAGATGATGGAAGAGGGAGTGTGTGTGGGCGAAGTAAGAGAGGCTGTTGCCATGGCGCTCTGCCACCTCCTGTTCCCTCCACCTGTTACAAATAACACACTGCGATGGAGACATTAATGTGGCGTCAGAAGCGCTGCGGCCTTCACTTTCTGTCATCTGCAGCCACTGACTCACACTCCGTACAGTATGTGGCTGCTTTAGATTTTCCAGATTCTCCTACATCGCAGAGGCATCTGATTGGCCCCAGAGTCATCCTGCAGCAGGACAACAAGCCCTATCATCCAGACACAGTCACAAAGAACCACATTCAACTGCGAGAGGAATGACATTTGTGCTTTTTCAGGTTCTCAAGAGCACAAATCTCAACATCATGCTGTCTAAAATCAACCGAGTCCTGCATCACGAGTCCACCTCCAACTTCAAAATGTGGGGCACAAGTGTGTTTTGTACCTTACTCTGTAAGAAGGTGATTATTTAATAAAAAGTCCTCATTTTGTTCTGAATTTACATTTAGAGCCTAAAACTTTGCATACTCCTGTAACGAAGGACTATAAGGAAAAACTAAAGGAGTCCAAGTACTGATCCGAAAACCAATTGCTGACTCTGGATGGCATTACCTTGGCCCCCAATACACTGTGAGAAATCTTGGAGTCGTTTTTGACCAGGATATGTCCATCAACGCCATTATTAAACAAATACGTAGGACTTCTTTCTTTTACTTGTGCAAAATTTCTAAAATTAGAAATATCCTGTCTCAGAGTGATGCTGAAAAACTAGTTCATGCATTTATTACTTCCAGGCTGGACTACTGTAATTCATTATTATCAGGATGTCCTAAAAACTCCCTGAAAAGCCTTCAGCTGATCCAAAATGCTGCAGCAAGAGTACTGACAGGGACTAGAAAGAGAGAGCATATTTCTCCTGTTTTGGCTTCCCTTCATTGGCTTCCTGTTAAATCCAGAATTGAATTCAAAATCCTGCTCCTCACATACAAGGTCTTAAATAATCAGGCCCCATCTTATCTTAATGACCTTGTAGTACCATATCACCCTATTAGAGCACTTCGCTCTCGCACTGCAGGCCTACTTGCTGTTCCTAGAGTATTTAAAAGTAGAATGGGAGGGAGAGCCTTCAGTTTTCAGGCCCCTCTTCTGTGGAACCAGCTTCCAGTTTGGATTTGGGAGACAGACACTATCTCTACTTTCAAGATTAGGCTTAAAACTTTCCTTTTTGCTAAAGCATATAGTTAGGGCTGGAACAGGTGACCCTGAATCCTCCCTTAGTTATGCTGCAATAGACGTATGCTGCTGGGGGATTCCCATGATGCATTGAGTTTTTCTTCTTCAGTCACCTTTCTCACTCACTATGTGTTAATAGACCTCTCTGCATTGAATCATACCTGTTATTAATCTCTTGCTCTCTTCCACAGAATGTCCTTGTGTTGTTTTCCTCCCCTCAGCCCCAACCGGTCACGACAGATGGCCACCTGGGTGGTGCAGGAAGTTTCTTCCTGTTAAAAGGGGTTTTTTCCTTCCCACTGTCATCAACTGCTTGCTCATAAACAGTGTTGGGAAGGTTACTTTTAAAATGTATTCCACTACAGATTACAGATTACATGCCCCAAAATGTATTTTGTAACATATTCCATTAAGTTACTCAATGAGAGTAACGTATTTTTGAATACTTTGGATTACTTAATATATTATCATGCTTTTTACAACTACATGAATGTACTATTGCTGTGTGATTTATTACTATTGCTGAAGGCTACTCTCCATACCAATACCGACTAGATTTTTAAATCTTAATATAAAATGAGTAACAGTAGAGTGGACATTAGGTAATGTCATGTGGAACTGCACATAAAGCATTGTCTGATTGTTGGTGTTTTCTCTGTATTATTGTAGGATCTTTACCGTACAGTACAAAACACCTTGTGGCAACTGTTGTTGTGATTTGGCGCTATATAAATGAAACTGAATTGAAATTGAATATGTACCTTTTTGACTCTCTGGAATGTTCATGCAGTTAACCTGAGGTCCAGTAATGAGTGCTACACAGGTCTTTATATAAGAACATTAACAGACTTTTCCCGTATCACTGTACCACAGAGTTACTCAAACAAGAGTCAAATAAAAAAAGAGACCCCAATGAAGCCAGAAACAAAGCTCAAAACTAGTTTTTAAAAACAAACTTATTTGTCAAACACAACATAACAAATATAATTAAGCAACAACAGACAGCGTAATACGAACTCACGTAAATATACACAAACACACACACCATCTCATTTTGTGTCATTTTAATAAATATAAATATATAATACATATGATGTAAAATGGTAGTTTAGAGTGAGTCTCAAACAGTCTGAGGTTAAAAGCATTTTATTTTGAAACCCTTCAGCTTTAGAGCAGCAGCTGTAAGTGTTTGCTGAGCCTCCTGTGGACACTCGGGTATCTGCGCTGCTGCTGAACAAACAGACAACAAATGATAGACTACTAACAGTAACAGCTTGTTAACACATTAATAAGTGCTTTGAAATGCTCACAAATCCACTGGGGTGCATGTGACCCATTGATTTACAGCTATCCAGGAGATAAACACGAATGTCACCTTGAAGTTTCATCCTGTGGTGAAACAGAACAAACTTACTTGGATGAAACTCACTGGCGAGGTCATATTCTCTTTTAAGGTCGCTATGCAACCAACCAGATATGCAGCTTGATAACATCAAGGTTGCCGAACCAACATAAACACTCGCCAGCGAGCGCACACACACATTCACGGTCATACAAAAGTAATAAAAACAACTCCCGCACACACACAGCGACTGCTCCAAGGTTTTTCTGTGTCTGAGAGGTTAAAGCCGGGACTCTCCAGCGTCTCCCTGCACTCTCCTCCACCTCACCGCAGACATGCTCACCTGTCTCCTCTCGTTCCTGCCTCCTTCGCTCTCTCCCTCTGTCCTTATCACCCTTTTTACCGTCGTAGTGGTCGTCCTGTTCTTGACCACATGCCAGCTCGTTCCTGAAACTGAACCCTCGGCTCGGGGCTCCATCCCCTGCCTGCCACGGCTCCCCTTCCTGGGCAGTCTCCCCTGGCTTGGAGGAGGCCTCCCACCTCATCTCCTCTTCACGCAGATGTCCCACAGGTGAGATCAGCACGTTAACTTTCTGGTCGTGAGTTTTGTCGATGAGGTGATTAAACTTCAGGAGGAATCAGTCATGTTTACAAGACAGCACTCAGTCACAGGTTTGGAAGGACCGGTTCATTTTAGGGACACTTTGGCAGGACCTTTTAATGTGTGGTCATGTTTGAGAAGACTAGTTAATGTTAATCGGCAAATATTCCTTCGGTTGGGGGAAAAAATAAGTGGAAAACCTAGTGCGTGTTTAGGAGGACAAATTATACAAATATGTATATCTTTGGGGGACTAGTTACTGTTTGGGAGATCTGGTTAATGCTCAGAAGCATTTATCATGGAATGAGTAGTTAATGTTTGAGAGGAATAGTTAATGTTAACTTTAGTAGGTAAATGTTTATGTGTGAGGACTAGTTAAATTATAGGAGTGATGTTCATCAGCCCATATCCACTGTAGAAGTTTAATGTTTGGAAGGACTAGTTAATTTTTGTAAACAAGTATGTATGTGTTGATAGGCACTAGTTTATATATATATAATGACTAGTTCATGCTTGTAAACCCATTATGGAAGTACTGGTTAATGTTTGGGAGGACTAGTTAATATCTGTAAGAACTAGTTAGAGCAGGGGTCTGCAACCTTTAACACCCAAAGAGCCGCATTGGACCCGGTTTCCACACAAAAGAAAACACTGGGAGCCGCAAATACTTTTTGACATCTAAAATGAAGATAACACTGTATATATTGTTTTTTATCTTTGTGCTTTGTGTGAACAACTAAAGTAAGTAAGTGAAGTTTATTTATTAAGCGCTTTTCACAGACAGGCAGTCACAAAGAGCTGTACACAAATAATAAAATAAACAATACAATCAATAGACATTATACACAATGTGAAAGATCAAATGTAAATAATGTAAAGAATATAAAATACATAGATCAACAAAAGGCTTGTTTGAACAGAAAAGTTTTTAACTGCTTTTTAAAAGAATCCACAGAGCAACTAAGGTGTGTTGCTTATGAAATCCATGAAGTGCTACAGAGAAAATTACATTTTATTTATGTAATTAACACATTTTGAACTCTTAAAGAAATATAACAAAAGGAAAGACACCGCTGAACTAAAATGATCCATGTAGCAAACAAAAACTGTTGTGAGCCGCCACACTTTTCAGGTCAAGGCTTTTGGAGCCTTGACCTGACTTTTAAAAAGTAATTGGAAAAAAAAGCACTATGCCGCTCTCTCTGCTGTTGTGTTGTCGGGCTGTGAGCTGAAAAGCTACAGCCGGCTGTATGCGTACAGCAACTGTGTGAAAAGTGGTCAATAAAGAGATGCTGAAAAGCATGTTCATGCAAACATTGTCGGGTCTGCCGTGATATGTCTACAATGAGACTTCTGGTCCCAAACCTCTGCGCACAGCGTCTGCAAATCGGGGCTTTCATCTTTACGCAGGACTGTAAGCTGTCATCTGTCAGGCGTGAGCGGTGTTTGTCTTTAACATAGTTCACGGTGGAGAACAGCTGCCGACATAATGTGGATCCGAAGATCCATAATTGGCCTACCTGGGGTTGAAAGTCTCGATAAATGCACGGCGTTTCGGAGGGTACACCAGCTTCCGCGAGTGTGACGCTTATTTTGAGCAATGAAAAAAATAATAAGATATAATTTTATTTTTATATTTCAAAATCACAATAATCTTCCAATTTAGAACTACAAGTTAAAAAAAAGAACTAAACACAAATAAAATGCACTTCAGCAAAATACTTCTAATTTATTTTCCCAAACCACTCGGAGCTGCAAAATAAGGACTAAAGAGCCGCATGCGGCTCCGGAGTCGCAGGTTGCCGACCCCTGAGTTAGAGGATAGGAGGACAAGTTAATGTTTGTAAGCCTGCATTCATTATTGGAGATCTAGATAATGTTGAGGAGGACTAGTTAATGTTAGTGATGTAAATATTAAATGTTAAATAAATATAGTAAATATTTATGGGTGGGGGAGGATGAGTTAGTGTGTATGAGGACAATTTACTGTTTACTATGACTAGTTAGTGTATCTCAATTCACTGCGGTCATGTTTTTTTTCATCAGTGTCTGCACTGTTCTGTTTCAGGTACGGGCCTCTGTTTGGGCTCTACCTCGGTCCTCACTACACTGTGGTCATAAACAGCCATCAACATGCCAGAGAGGTCCTGATGCAGAAAGGCAAGGACTTTGCTGGACGACCGAGCATGGTGAGACATGCAGATGCAAAGACAGAGAAAATACCCACATGATATTCTGTTCCAACAGCTGCCCAGATTCTTCAATCTAATTATGTTTTTGCAGCCTGAAAGGCATAAAGACGGAATATGGAGGTTCATGATATGACTTTAATTTTAACTGAACTGGTTAGGTTCTAAAGTGGGAAATGGTTTTAGGCTCTTTAGTGTTTGATTTTCTGGATTTTTTCTGGAATACTTTGGGTTTTAGGCTGTTGGTTGGACTTTTTGGTACTTAATGGCACTCATGTCTCATGTGATCTGTGATAATTTAGAAATAATTTAATTCAGTTTGATTCAATTTCCTTTCATTTATGTAGCATCAAATCACAACAACTGCCCCCTCAAAGAGCTTTACATTATAGGGTATATTATAGACTCCAAAGACACCCAACAGACATCCTTCGCTTGGCGAAGGAAGGGAAAACTCTTTTTGTAACCTGTATATATATTGATAATGACCAGAATTCTTCACTATAGCTTTAATGTACTGCTCTACGGGAGTCAGGATATAGCGTCCAAGCTCCAGGTGCTTTATTTTATGTTGCACTGCCATACACCATTGAATCAGAGTGAAACTAATACATAAGAACAAAACATACAATAGTAAAGTGATTAACACAACGATATATTACAAATTCCCTTATCTACTCTACAGCAAGTCAAGGCTAGCAACAAAACACAAAGGCATTTTCATGTAATAGGTCATCCTATGCATACATGACATGTGGTTAGCTTAGCAAATTTAGCAAATGTTACGAAAGTATGGGTTTATAATCTTAAGTCACCAAGTACTCACAGATGATGCTTTCGGAGGCATAAACAAGAAAGAGGATTGCAGTGGACAACTACAGGAACCCTTCAGCACATGTGAACCTGCTTACCCTAAAGAACATGGTCAACTTCCGGTTCTGGGTCAAAGTGCATGTCACATTAACAACAATTTACAAGGCCCAGTAGGGGGCACTAAACTCAAGGCAGAACATCCAGTTTAGGGAACATTTTACCTAAATCAAAAAAACTATGTAACTTTTAACTCATTTCATTTTTTAACTTTTTTAAATTACATTTTTTACAAAGTTTACTTGAGGTTAACGCTTATCCATAATTATAAACCCTTCACCCTTACTGTATTTCCCGCCTTTAATTAAACACTTATAGAATAGCATCAACCAAAATGAATCCACTTAAATCCAGCTTAAATTTACCTCCTTTTGTTTTTTAACCATCTAATTAACCACCGCCTGTAGCGCCCCCCAGTGTGGGGAAGATAGAACATACACTGCGTTGACATGTGAAGTCTTTCATTAAGATGCCCCCAGCATAGTGAGAACCTCAGTAATATAACTGTTACGTAATGTGGATTTTCCTATGTATATTTCATGCCTGTAAACCATTTCACAGCAACTCTGATGTGAAAAAACACAACAGAAGAAAAACCCACTGCATTTTTAGAAAACCCTTCACAGAAACAGTAATAGCATTGGTTTTTGTCCTTGGTGACAGGTCAGTGTCATTTCCAGTCTCTGTGCTGCTCTCAGCAGTGTCCTTGTCTGAATATTTTTCTTCCATTTTATTTTGAAGTACTGTTTTGAAACTGTTCTTACATTCATCCTCATTTTTCCCTGCAGGTCACCACCAACCTGCTGACCAGAGGAGGCAAAGACATCGCATTTTCAGACTACACCCCTCTCTGGAAGTATCACCGTCGCCTCGTCCACAACTCCTTTACTCTGTTTGGAGAAGGAACGACTCGACTGCAGGACATCGGTACTCGGCTCCATCCTGCCATTTGATTTTCATCCACCCATCTGTTTCATAAAAAAACAACAAAAACCCCACTTGTAATATTTTAACAGGTTTAGCTGTAGTACATTGCTGTTTGACAGGCAAAGTAAAAAAATATTCATGACATCAAAGTCAACATCACGCTAACGTAAACTTAAACAGCCTTCAGGTTGGCATGGAAATTCAGAAGAAATTTTTAATATAAGGCAAAAAGGAAATGCTTTTTCAAATGTGCCAGTTTATGTTGATTGCTTGATGGATATAAACAGCATGTGACTCCATAGATTATAAATTGTTTATTCAGAATATGAAGAAACAGACGTTTTGTCTTTTTAAAATGTCTCTGTATTGTACTGAAGCGATACCTACTGATGCTGGCAAAGGGTCAGGCAGTACTTTTATGTAGAACCACTTCCTACCACAAGATGGTGCAGCGACTCTCTGCAACCCAGAGTTATGGTTCCTTCAGAGACGAGAAAAAGCTCTATGAGGTGGAGGTAGAGCAAAAAAAAATATGAAAAATTAAAAGTGAAGACGTACACATTCGAAAACATATCGATAAACCCACTGCTAAATCACTGCCCCCTGATGGTAAAAGTTTTTGTCAAACTGCACAGGATAATTATAGAACTCTCTTCAGAGCTTTAATTTTAAAAGTGTTTTGTTAAAATTCTGATTGTGCTGTTTTGTGATCTTTTTTCTTTACATTCTTTATCATTTCTCTCTTCAGTTCTGTCCGAGGTGGACAGTCTGTGTGTTGAGCTGTTGTCCAGCGAAAAGCAGGGGTTTGATCCGTCCTCTGCAGTAACCAGAGCCGTCACGAACATCATATGCACACTAGTGTTCAGTGCGACCTATCGACACGGCGATGCCGAGCTGCAGGAGGTGATTCAATACAACAATGGGATTGTGGAAACGATTGCCAGGGGAGGACTGGTTGACATCTACCCCTGGTTGAAGGTATAATTCTATACTTGGAACTGAGGTGCTCTGTATACGATCTTGTATCCTATATCTGTTTAAAAAAAGAAGAAATATTGACCTTTTTGAAAAAGTCAAACTCAAACTCACTCAAACTTTATTTAAAGATATCAACTGACAAATTAACAAATACATGTAAATATTTAACTTTAGAGAAAACATTTCTTTTCACTGTGTTGCTAAAATCATCAGCTAAAACTCTCTCAAGGACTTATTGTCACCATTTGTTGACAGCTGGAGCTGTATGATTCAACTTAACCTTTACATAAAGACAAACAAAAATAAAACATGAAAACATGAGAACTTTGAGAAAAGTGAGCGAAACTGTACGACTTACTGAATATTTATTACCAAATATTTGACGTTTAAAAAATGATCCAAAACCATCCAGTGATGGCATTTATGCGAGTAACACAAGCAAAACATTGCTTCTTTTCTTGTCTGAATAAACTGTAAGAGTCTAACTCTTTCCTGCAGGTATTCCCTAACAAGTCTCTCAGTAAACTGAAGAAGTGTATCACTATCAGAGACCAACTACTGACCCGCAAACTGCAGGAACACAAGGTAATAAACAAACTTGCACTACTTTAATATAAACAAACAGAATGGATTTTTATCATAGAATCATATCACGTAGCATCAGAGGGCAGGAGTCACTTATGGCTCAAAACTTGAAGATGGGTCTCTCCACTAGGCAACATCAGGATTTTGTCTTGGGGGAATAAGGAACACACGGCATAACAGTGTTGCATTGTGGGTATATTAAACCCTTAAAAATGAAATTAGATGTGTCAGGTTTCAATTTATAATGTATTAAGCATGTGTTGTTGCCTGTGTTTCAAAATATATTTACATAACTTCAAACAATTCTAGAAAATAGTCTTTGATCTTGCCTGATTTTGTTTTGTTTTGTTTTACCTGATCTGTATTCAGTTATCAAGAAGTGACGGAGACCCATGTGACCTCCTAGATGCCTTGTTAAAGGGCCAGACTAGTGGGCAGGGTCAAAAATCTTCGGAGTCAAAAGACGATGGGATAACTGACGACCATGTCCTGATGACAGCGGCTGAGGCTTTTGGAGCTGGAGTGGAGACGACATCCACCACACTACTATGGATTCTGGCCTACCTGTTGCATCACCCTGAGGTAGAAACATAATGTCAGTCAAAGAAGTGTAAAAGAAAAGGCATTATGAGGACTTTCTGTTTATCAGCCCAACAAGAAAAACATGGAGACGTTTGGGCAGAAAACGGGCTGCATATAAGGCACTTCATCTTGTGCCCTCCATCATGCTGGATGCCTTTTCTGTAGTCTTTAATTATGAATAATCAATTCGGTCTGCCAATTTGCTTCACCCACTCCAGGTCCAGGAGCGCGTGCAGAAGGAGCTGGATGAGCATGTTGGCAGTGAGCGGACTGTGACCATATCAGACCGTGGTCAGCTGCCGTATCTGAACAGTGTCATTAACGAGGGCATGAGGATCCGGCCAGTGAGTCCCGTGCTGATCCCACACACCGCTATGACCAACAGCAGGTAGACCAGTATTGCAGCTGATGCTGATTTGTTTAGTACATTGAGTTTCTTGTTATGATGAAAATGTGAACAGGGAAACATGAACTTATTTTCTTCATCCGTTTTCTTCTGCTGAACTGAAGCAATATTAAGTAGAAAAAATTACAACAGAAATGCATTATGACGTAATCTGATTGTTTTGTATAATAAAAACACCTTAAAACCTTAAATAACTGGGGATCTCTTTCTCTGGTAGCATTGGAGGCCACGCTGTCAGTCAGGGGACACGTGTTTTGGTCAACATGTGGTCGATTCACCACGACCCCCATCACTGGGACAAACCTGATTTGTTCAATCCAGGTTAACAGATGCAGATAAACACCAACCATGTAACTCCAGCTTTTTAAAAAAGAGCACCTGATCACACCACCTTCTCTTGTTTTCCCACCATTTCAGAACGTTTTCTTGATCACCATGGTCAGCAGGTCACACCCTCCTCTTTCCTTCCATTTGGGGCGGGACCTCGAGTCTGCGTTGGCAAATCACTGGCTAGGCTGGAACTCTTCCTTTTCTTGTCCTCTCTGCTCCAGCGAATGAGCTTCAGGGTGCCACGTGGCGCTCCTCTGCCCAACTTGCAGGGACGGTTGGGTGTAGTGTTGCAGCCATTGCCTTTTAAAGTTGTTGTCATTCCCAGGGCTGGATGGGAGGATGGAGGAAAATGACAGAGTGGAGGCAGACAGTGAGGCTGGGTGATGAGAAACAGAAACATAAATTGCTCATTCCATGTCATTTCATCAAATGCCTCCTACTGCCCAAAATCCAAGCAAAAAAAAAAAAAAAAAGGAGGAAAAAAATTCAGGTGAAAGATACACTTCTTAATAGCAACTGAGAGAGGAATAGCAGTTTGTCAGGTCTCTGCTGTCATTAGTTTTCTCACAAAAAACAAAACAAAAACAAAAACCAAGAAAAAAAGAATGTTTTTAAATGTTTTTGTTGCATTGGTTTTTGAGGATTCATGTTTGCAAGTCCTTTATCCAATATGAAATTTTACATAAAGATGTTAATCTTTACCTTGGGATTTTTTTTCAGGCAAAGGGAAGATTTTATTAAAGCTTATGAACTGTGATGGAGCCCTACCATAACCATAATGCACATATAGCTAAGAGAGTAAGCTAACCACTTCCATAACCATTAAACCATTATTCTAGTCAAAATATTCCATATTGTTGTTGTTCTTTAGGAAGCTCTTTGTCATAACATACTTCCATTATATTTGGATAAAACAAAAAAACACAGTTATTTTGTTAAATAAACGTTGGGTAGATCTGACCAATAAAAGTGTTACTAATAATTATAAAATTATTATAAAGTATACAATATATTAGTTTTATTAGTATAAAACTAGCAACTATCACCTGCCACTATCACAGTTTTTGGGGGGTTTTCCTACCTGTGCAGTTCGGTCAGTTCAAGTCAAACTCTGGTTCAGAGGTGTCACACTTTGGGCTTGGTAACAGGAATGTGCTGTAGATTTTTCCCCACATTTTGGCTCACATGATAACAGTGGTTTAATGACCCCCAGGAACACCTCAAAAAAAGCATGACCAGAGGGGTTAAATACTCTGGGCTGTCAGTTATTTTAGAACTGAAGAATCCTCCTGGATGCAAGGCAAAACATCTTCACATAGTCCAGTTGCCTTCATTTTAACCATGCAAGGTTTGTTCAGTTGTGAATATGGGCATCGCACTTAGACGTGGACCAATATGAGTGGACAGAGACCCTTTAGTGGTTTTGGTCCGGTTACAAACAAACCCCAAAGCAGTTTTTTATAGAACCATCCGACTCAAGTACTAGGTCTATGCTGCAGTTTTGAGTAAGACGCTTTCCCGTAGCTAGCCATGGTCTGCAATCTGGAGTACAGTTCATCCTGAAATATCATCTAATATGTTGAGTTTGTAAACTAAATGTATGAAAATGCCCTGAGAAGATTGACAAAAAATTGTTTGCTATTATTTTGTGCTACTTTCAGCTGCTTGCCATAGCAGGGAGCTTCATGTCTGACTTAGTTTTATGCTGAATTCCCTTCCTGACATGACCCCAAAGCAAACTTATGTCCCTGGCTGGAATCAAAGTTTACTATTACACTATGACACCACATAATGATTTCTTCTTTAAATAAAAGTAAAAAATGTACAAGAACACTGTAAATCCTTAGAAATGTTAGTGTAATGGTGTAACCTTCCCTACAGCTTCAAGCTGCTAATACCTTTAAATTTTCACTTTTTTTTTACTTTAGTATTAATGACTACGTGATTATTTTCTTACTTATTCAATTATTATTTGTAATAGTTACAAAATACAATCTGTCATTATCATAATTTCAAATGAATAAATGATGATTAATCTTCAGCGTGGCTGTAGCGCTTCTTCATTTTCTGTCCTATATGGATGAAATGTGGTTCTACTACAGAAAGAACAGAAAGGCACAGTTTTTTTTTTTAGATTTGACAGTTTATTCAGTATATTTTCACACACTTTTAGAACAGGCTGGTTTAGTTGGATCACACACATACACTCATACATACACACTAGCTATTAATTTAGTATTACTACTAATTAGCTCCGTTGTCATTGTAATATTAATGGGTTTTAACAACTAATCTCTTCAGTGCTTCTTTCGACATCGCCGACAAACCTCATGCATACAGGAAGGACAGAAGAGATTACGAGAAGAGCATAACATCCTTTAGACAGAGGGATGGATCCCTACGATAGAAGGAACAACAACATTTTCAGAAAATTAAATATTTTTGTCATACACCACAGGTGAAGCTGCTTACAGTCGTGTCGTCTAAAAAGTGAAAATTGATCAAAGAGCCAAAAATAGAGAAATTTGGTCATTCCAAATCTAAACTGACTCTAGTCATGTTAAATCAGTGTTTGTTTCACAGGGTAAGATAATAATAACATGGTACAGACTCTGCATAACCCAATACTGACTGTACCAGGACCATGACCAATTATTTGGTCATCAGACTTTAGTTCAGAATTTAGTCTTTTGTTAGGAATCAAAGTAGGCAGTTTTACATAAAGAGAACAGGTCACCCCAAAAATTAAAACATGATTCATTGCCTCCAAATAGCTCCTGCTCATGCATCTCAGGATGAACTTCCATTTATAGCCCCCACCCATTAGCAACTCTGATGAGAAGTTATGATGAGAATACAGAGTTTAACTTGCAACATTCGCCCACAACCTTCACTTAATCATCCAAAAAGCATGCGTCTTTCTCCAGAAGTTAAATAAACCTGGTATCTTCTGACTTCAGCCAGAATGTCAATGACGCAACAGCTCATCTGGCTTACAGTCCATCACAATTCACTGCTTATTACCTTTAAAATAACAAACTGACCTTGACCTTAAGTACAGTTTAGGTGAAGACACATTAGTTGATCATTTTGTGCAAGTTCCACTAAAACTTCACAAATACTTCAGGAAGAGCAGAGATTCTTGTGAACTATTAATAGATGGCAGATGCCTCAACATGGTATAAGTTCAACAATCCTTTGGCCAGATGAGCTAAAATAACAAGATGGCACGGCCTTTAAGATAAGGAACCACAGAGTAATGTTACAACAACTATGGTAGTCTTTTATAAAATGGTCTAAGAAGAAAACCATTTCAGTGGTTAGCCAATGGGCTGGGTAGGTGATCAGTTCCCTTTAATGGTTACACTACTTCAAATGTGTGGAGTCAAGAGAAAAACAGGAACATAAATGCTTTTACATGGATACTTTTTGACTCTGTTTGAGCTAAAACTTTGAAATAACGTATTGTGACACTACAAACATGTGACCTGTCGATGCAAAACCTGTCAATGTGCTAGTGAATGTAAAACTTTTCAGTGCAAGAGAACACTTGTTAACATCTGATCAAAATTATAAGTCCTGGTTTAACTCTAACAAAAAGACAGAGACTGGGGTTTCCAAAAGTTATTCAGCTCTAAAATTAGCCTCACGTTCAGGGAGACTGGGTACAATGGTCGAAGATTTTATCCCCAAAATGCCAAAGGGGACAGTTACCATGTTGGCTTCCAAGAGCTTCAGTAAAAACTCGTGATGGTCAACATGTCACAGCTCTGTAGTCACAATCACACAGCTCTAGAGACTCGTTGACACTGACTGGCAACTCCAGGTTGCAAGGAAATATTTAGCATTCCCCAACTGGTTGCAAGTGGCTTAACAACGGCAAGTGACTTCTGGTAACCACTAATTACCAGGGAAAAATGTGCATTCCCCGAACGGTTGCCAGGTGGTTGCTTGATGTTGCTTGGTAAAATAAGTCACAAGATGGAGATGATGTTCAGTCTAAAACCTTCTTGCCTTTGCTTTGTTTGCTAGGAGATTGCAGTGGTTGCCTGTAGTCTACATGTAAGACGCAGAATTATCTGCAAAGACTTATCACTGAGTAGCTTTGAAAATGAAAAGTGCAACATAAAATAGAATAAGATTGTTTCCCTCCAAAGTAAAAGTTACGCCTTTTCAAACATGATGGTTTCAATGGTTTCTATTTCAGCCCTGTGTTTCCCTGTGTTGCACTCTTCAGACCTTCAGAACCATTCAGTGAGTAGTTTGCAACTGTTTGCAAACAAGTCTGCATCTTCAGTATAAACTACATGAAACTGCTGCAATCTGCTAACAATCAAAGACATCACAAGGAGATTTCTGTTGCAGCACTCTGTTTGCAATCAATTTCAATGAGTTACCTCCAGCAAATATTCAACATCTGGTTGGGAATACATATTTTTTACATACTGACTGGACCCTACCAAGGTTCACAAAGTGGTCTCTTGGCCTGTGTGACTAAGACTGAAGGAATTGTAAGGCAGATCAAAGAGTTCCACAGCTTTGGGAACCCGGTCTTGCAGACAGATTTCAGACAACATTTCTCCAGTCATTCCAGTCAAACACACACACACACACACACACAGAGCAGGAACAGCTCTAGCTAATGCTAAGTAGTAACAGTTGTCAAGTAGAAATAGCACTCAGTAACCATGGAGATATATAACCTTATTAGTTCAGGTATACAAAAAACCTCAAAACAAAACAAAATTATTAAACAAAACAAAAAAACAAACACCACCAGTTACAACATTTACCACAACATCAACGGCTTGTTGTCATCCTTGAACTTTATGGAGGTCCGTCAGCCATGGCAAACTCTTTGATCTCAATCCATAAGATGAATCCGTTCAGACTCACATAAGTCCAGGTTCAAAACCAGATATATGCACACTGATCCAAGTATTAATCCAGTCTTTTGTACGTTGGCTACCAAAACAGTCTGCTTCGTCATGTCCTTTATATGGTGGGACACTGCTTCTGTCCATGACAGCGTTGTCTATTCTGAGAGGTATCCGTATGGACACCTCTGTCAAGAAAGTTGTACATGAAGTACATGAAATACATGTTGTAATGCAGCATGGACACAGGATTTAAGGATCAGTCCAGGAGACTCAGTGTCTGTCCATTTGATAAGGTTGAGTTAACATATCACCAGGTGAACCCTGCACCATGGGGACCTGATCGTTCCCATGTCTTTGCTTTTTTAGGCAACAGTTAAACTTTCCAACCTTTAAGAGTTCTGGTTTAAGCATTCACCTGCCAGTATGATCCGATAACACCACTGTGCACTATTTCTCTTATTGGAGTCAACACACTTTCCAACACACTGCAAATTTAACGCACATCTGTGAAAACTTTCAAACGCAGCTTACATTAACAGGCTGCAAAAACAAGTGCACTTTGTGGGAGCAGATATGAAGGCATCTCACCCTTTGTGCTCCAACCAGTTCAGTTTTAAGAATCCATGCGCTACAATGCTACAACACAAGATAACAAAGTGACAGTATACATTTTTGAATTGTATGCATTCGACTTGATGTTATACACCGACACACAGAGTCTCACAAATGTGTGATGGCGCACTTCCATCAAGCGCGTTGGAAATTACTTGTGTCCTTAAAACTGCACAATTATTCTACTGCTGTCAGGTGAAAATCCTCCACACTTTTAAAAAGAAAAGAAAACACAGACAAAGGTAGGCAGAATTTGCTTGAACCACAGTAGAAATCCAAGCCTTACGGATTTTACAATCAATGATGATGCATTCTTACTATGAAGCCTTTCAGAGATGGTTATTCTGCAGGTCTCTCTCTGGCTATTTACACACAGACTCTTGCTGAAAAATATTGCTTTTCACTAATTTCACACTCTAAGGTGACTTTAAACACATTAGCTGTTACTATACAAACATTATTCTGTGTCACTGACAAAATATACTCTACCTTCAAGTCTTTTTGTCACAAAATATCAATATTGACACGTTGAAGAGTGTACGAAACGTTAATCGGTACCAACCGCTGCCAAAAAAATAAATCACAGTTCTAGCCAGATTGTGGGGCATCATTTCTAAGGCCTTAAAATATCTTGACTTACTGGCAAAACTTTGATTGGAATACATTTACTTGATCCCATTTTATCAGGACAAAGGAGAGTTGTCTATGAACAAGAGGTGCATGAAGCGTAAAGCAAGATGCTACTGTTTACATGTATTGTTTCATCTGACCTCAAACTCAGTGAAAGACGCAAAGAAGGCAAGCAGGGAACCATGACGTGTTTCGTCTCTGCTGTGTTTGGCGCTTTGTTTCTCTCTAAAAGTACCCATTGTTTGCGTTTATTTATGTAAGAGCTTTTCTCTGCTGAATGGCCGACGCACAGGAAGCCTGCCGATCCTGTCCACCCTGAAAATCTTCTACACACAATCAGGATCGCAAGAAAAAAAAAACATCAACAGAAAAAAGTAAATGAAAAATAAAAAAAGCGACCCACCTAATTCTACCCTTCTGACAGACTTCTTCATCAAAATCGTCCCCTTAATGAATGAATCAGCCTTCCCGCTGTCAGTCAGCGTGAATCATCCGCCTACATCAGCCTCTCTTCAATTCCAAAGCAGCCAATTTGTCCCCAGCACATTGCCAAACCTACGTCATCACCCAAGACGAGCGAGGCATCTCTGGCTACATGTCCAACTATTTAAAGTTCCTTATTTTTTTAATTAACCGTGGACAACATCATTTCTGTGAGGGGTGTGATGCAATCTACAGCGACAATCTGTGCAGTCTTAATTCAGTATTAATGACAAATTGTGACAGTCATCGGATCGGCTGAGTTTCTCTCTGAGCATTCAAATCCTCTGCATCACTAAAACAGCATCAATCTGCTAGTCTGCTGAATTTGGGGGAAACAACCACTTTTTAAGGTTTCTGGTGTAGCCAACAGAAGTCTGTATCAAGACTTCTTCTGCCCATGAGTCATTGGTCTACAAATGCACCAAAACTTAGGCTGACAAAAAAAAATTAGCCTAAAAGCTAGTGATTTTGTGGTTTTGCAAGTAAAATTACCCAAATCCAACCCCTGACTGTTTGCCTTCATGCAACTGACTGTGCAAACATGGTTAGTGAAAGAAACTGAACTTGAAGTGGAAACCAAAATTATTAGCAATTATCATCGAGTGTATGATGACTGCATGCAGCACATGTTTTGTAGATATTTAATGGCATTTCCATCTGCTGTCACAACCAAACACTGCATGACTGAGATGGTTATTTGTTTAATGGAAACTAATAATGTCGTCAATGACTTTGTGTTTACAATTGTGGTTGCTGGCTAACAAATTACTCCATCTGTTGTGAAAGCCTCCAATGTACATGAGTTAAAATCACGTTGGAACTGAAAACGTCAACCTCAAGATGATCCTACAGTCAGAGTTAAGGTTAAATCTAACTGTAACCCTAATGTTTTGAATAAAGAAAACTATATTTTTGTTAGTTTCAAGTTTTATGGCAGTTTTTTTTGCCCTTGATGCCAATGCTCAGATTTGATTTTAGGGTTTAGTTCCCACATTACAAAGACTTTCCTGTAACTGTGAACGCCACTTAATGGATGTGCAGACCCTTTACGATTGGGTGCTTCAGATAATGCTCCATAATCTTTGTTAGAGATTTAGATTTTCTTCATAAATAGGCAACTCTCCAACATGAAGTAATAATGGATGGGTAGATATTTTAGAGGCCGTTTTTGCAGCACCATCTAAATGAGATAAAATTAGGGAGATGGGGCTCAGATTTTTGTGACATTTCCACCTAGTTGACAACAGCTCTGCAGTGTGGTAGTTCTAAAACTTTTCCAACATTGCATGGTATTTGAGTGAAAACTGCTCTTGTACCTGGATATGTCAAAACTTGGCACAAGGACTCCTTATGATTCCAACTCATTTTAAGAAACTCTCAAGTCAGCCATCTAAAAATTGTGCATGCCTATTAATGGGACCTACTTTATCCTCAGTCAAAATCACATTTAACTAAAGCCTCTCCAGTTACAGAAAGATTTAAGGGTAAACACTATCGATCAGTTCTTGTTGTCTGGAACCCCTGTCTGGATGGCGAATGACCCTACTTATGTCAGTCACACTGTCTCCATGACAATGACGACTTCGCCACTGTCCTCAGATGTTGGTGTTGTGGTGGCAGTCGGAGTACACAGTGTAAGTCCTTCCTCTGTGGTCACCTGACCCCTTGCAGGGCAGTCCACACTGTCATGGAGATCAGAGTCACTACTTCTTTTATCTCTCTCCCCTCCATTTCCTCTCCTGCCACCTTCCTCCTCCTCTTCCTCCTCCTCTTCATCATCCTCCTCCTCCTCCTCTACACGACACCTGCATACCTCGATCCCAGAGTCACCCGTGAGCCGCCGGTGTCTATACTGGCTCTCATCAGCTCCCATGTCCTCATCTTCGTCTTCGTCATTGTCCTTCTCCTCCTGTTCCTCGTCCTCATTCTCCCAACTGGGTGGTCCTGGCTCAAAGACATCCACGCAGGGGGAAAACAGAGTCTGTTTTGGTGGAGACTGAGTAGCACGAGGTGATGGTGAGAGGGAGGATGCATGGCCAAAGGAAGATCCACCTTTGTCAGACTGGTGCAAAGCAGTAAGGGGGTCCAGAAGTAAGGCTGGAGCAGGAAGGGAGGTGGAAGAAAGGGCTTGAAGAGTTAGGGGAGGAGGAGGAGAAGTAGAAAGGGATGGGGGTGAAGATGGGGAGAGAGTCGCAAGGGGTGACTGACAAGTAGCATAAGAAGATTCAGACTCTATGGTTATGGCTGGGCAGGAGGACGTAGTGGACACTTGTTCTGACAAATTGAGAAGTGGTGTAGGGGTGGACAGAGGCTCAGACCCAGAACTAGCACCAGGGCGCAATTCAGATCCAGAACAAGAACCAGAACTAAAACATGCCTGGGCATTTGAAGGCAATGGAGGAATATGGTCAAACTCTGACAACTGAGGCGGGACCAGAGAATGACCTGAATGATCTGTTTCTGCAGTTGAATCCAGACAAGATGTTGAAACAGCAATAGACCCTAAATGCTGGGATAAGTGTGACCCAGGGCTGGGATGACCCTCGACTAAACCTGATCCAGGTGATAGTTCTAGGTTCTGGCACTGAGTTAGGATGGGTAAAGTTGGTGCTGTATCTGTGACTAGGGCAAGATTTGCACGCCTTGGAGACAGAAGGCTATTAACTGGTGAATCTGCAACTACCCCAGCTTTAGGCTGTGGATTTGGAAGCAGGATATGATCTGAAGTTACCAAATCTGGAGGTTGTGTAAGCTTTAGAAATAGTGATTGTGGTTCCTGACCTTGTGTAAACTTTGTAGGTTCTTGGCCTGGAGACTGGGTAAGCTTTGTAGGTGATGGAATTGGTACAAGATTTGGGTCAGGAGTTAGGCAACCAGTAACAGAGCCTGCTATTGGAGACAAAGTTCTTCCAGCATCTGGGGATGGAACTGAGGCTGGGCTATTGGGAGAACTGACTGTATCAAAAGTCCTTGTTAAATTCAGTGTTTCCAGTGATTTTATGGTTATAGAAGAGTCAGAAGCAGTTGGGCTAGGAGGCCCTGACATTAAGGGAATCTTTGGGGTATCGTTTGGGACAGTATTGGTGTCCATTGCTGGGCTATGTATTATTTGGATGGAGGGAAGTGCTGTGTCAACAACATTTGGACTAGGGAGTGTGCTTGAGCTACAGGTGCTGACTATTGGGGTAGATGGTGCTATGTCAAGCTGCTGCTTTATGGGAGATGTAGTCCCGACTGGAAGGGTGAGCTGAAAACCAGGTGAGGGTGGAGGCTGAGGGGAGGCTGCCCTGGTAACAACCGCCACAGTAACAGTCTGGTTGGGAACCGATGAGTTTGTGGCAACTGCTGTATGAGCTCCAGCGCCGCTTACGTCAGCGACGTCAAGGACCATCCTCTCAGAAGCAACCCGCACCTCGTTTGAATTCAAGCAGGTTGCAGCAGCAGAGATGGTCTCCATGGTGACATCAAGGGTGAGAGGCGTGGCTTCGCTGGGTGTGGAGGCATGGCTAGTGTCAGTCTCATATGTAATGGGTGCCGACAGGGAGGAGCTACACGGAGAGGAGGGGCAGCAGGAATCACAGGAACAACTGGAGCTACAGGAAAGATTATACAGATATTGAATAACACCTGAATATTATATACTACAGCTGCAAAAGTCCAACTCATAAGGTAAACACAATAATCAGTGACAGAAAAAATTGTTTGAATGGTATTATCAGTACTGAAAATGCTACGCTGATGAACAGAATGAACCTTCTGGGATTTTCTTACCTGGATTGAGCACCCATCGAGACGGTATTATCAGTAGTTTAAACAATAGCAGTAGTAGAAATACTGGGAGTAGCTATTATTTGTGATAGTACCATTAATACCAGTGACACTTGATGTTACACTTGAGCTGAGGTAGGAAAAACGCCTGGTTCCAAATCAGTAATTACTGCTACTTTTGCTGTTGTGGTCGTAGTTATAGTAGTATCACCACTAGTACTTCCTGTACGATTAAAAAAACTGTTACCTGTTGTCTGAGCTGAGGGAGGACGGCCCATCGCTGTGCGGCCGGTGCAGCAAGGGACCATGCTGTGAGAGCAGATGAGGGTCGGCGGTGCGTGGAGGTTGCGGGTATCGAGGGGTGGTGAAGACAGAGCTATAAGGAGGAGGAGGAGTCGAGGGCTGAGCTGCCACCTCCTCATAGGAAGGCAACTTCAGGGATGCCAAGAAACCTACAAGCAGAAGAGGGAAGGAAGGTTAGCACAAAGACACTGTTCAGTGGCCCTTTTCTTTTGTTTTTTTCCACATTTGTTTTAATGTAATGCACCTAGAAGGCAGTGGGATTGCTTTATTTTAAGCAGTCCCTCAGCAGGTTGATAGTGGTAACTTTGTTAAAATGAAGTTAATAAAAGCCCAACTCAACAAAAGTGCTCTCTCCTGCAGCCATGTCAAAAGGTGAAAACCAACATGGCGGTAGATTCGAAAACCTTGTCCTATATTAGCAATGTTTTTCCTACAGAATGTGAATGCATTTGGATACCTATACATGCCATATATCATGGTTTGACAAATAAATAACCCCCCCCCCCCCCCCCCCCCCCCCCCCCAATGCCAAGGAGGGCGCTACAGCGAGTAGCTCCACAAATAGATATTTTACGCTGGATTCCCAAAGCGCCTTTTATCCCCTCATGGGTAATTATAAATTACGCCTGGGTGATCTACCCAAAAAAAGTCGAAACCCGAGTTTAAAAGATGATCGAGGTGTTGTGGTCCAGCAAGGATTTATATGACGTAGCCTTGATCTGAATTTTACAATAATGACAAGTGGGCAACTCAATGCCAAGGCTCTAGAAACAAAACCTGATGCATTTACAGATGCACTACTCTTTGGAGTGCATTTTAGCACAAAGTTTGTGAAAACCTCTGGTCTATGTAACTCATTATGCAGGCAAGATATATGCTAATGGAGCTTTTTCTGCCAACAGTAGAAAGAGCAAGTGATGAAGACAGCGTGATTCATCTGGAAGTAGTAAACACTTAGAATTCTTTGATTTGCAATAAGCTGCATTAGCTCCATGCTAATGGATCTTATTGCAAACCCACTGCATGGGGTGGGTGTAACAGAGGAGGATGCTAGGGATGGGATGAAATGGGGGAAGATGATCTGCTGTGACAAAAGGGAGCAGCTGCATAAGGCAAATTCATAAAAATCAAAGAAATAAGAACTGGCTCTATTTTGATGCCACTTTAACTCGATTAGCACAGTGTTAGCATCATCCAACATCTCCTAGCTTGAGTGACTCCTGCTTTTACTTCAGCATATTGGGAAATGACTGACTGCATAATAAGACTTTAGTAAATTAACCATTCATTTGTTGCTATTTTGCAGACACAGGCCAAGAATGGGATGTGTGGAAGTGATGCATCAGATGAAGATCTACTGTAACTTTAATTTTTCTCTACAACACTTCAAGAAATGTGCTGAAAACCTTTTTAAACACATAAAGAAGCAAAAGTACATAGAGTGTACACAGCTGAAGCCTAATATGCATTAAAATGAGCTGATATGTAGCGCCCAGTGAATACTTTTAAGTCATGCAAAAAATTATTCCAACGTTTAGAAGAAAAGAGAAGAAAAAGAAGAAAAGAAGGTAAATGTCTTCTGAAAATCACAGGAACCATTCTTTAAGGCCTCCACGCTGTAAATTTCCACTGAGTCGTCATAGCCACAGATTACAAAAGCGGCACGTCACTTGACTTGACAGCCGAGCATCAGTCACAAACAAGAACAGGCTTCATTGTCTTGATGCTGTGAATGGAGTTTAGAGGCGGCTCTCATACAGACAGAGATCCCACAGGTCCTAGAAAACCAGAAACTTGTAGTTTTCCAGCCTCTGTTGTTCTGTAACAGCGCTCGGAGCTTCAGAACGAAGCCTGAACTAAAAATGGCTCTCAGCTAAAGTCTTAATGCAATTTAAAAACATTTGTAAGAACAGTGAGATGTTCATTTTTTTTTCTCCAATCAGACGCAATAGATGAATTTTGGATCAGCTTAACTTTAAACCTTCTGTCCAGTTTTGACGAGTTGTGGCTGATTCTTGCTCTAGCCCTGCTGTGATGAGGTACGGATAGGAAAAAAACAAACCTAATCTAAACACCTCATTTTTCAAATAGCCACTGAAAGCATCCAGGAAACACAGATTCAGGTTTCTTACTGAGGTCCAGCATAGAGGAGGGGTAGGAGTTGGCTCCATGGTAGGCCAGCAGGCTGATCTCTCTCTGTCTCTGCTGCTGCTGCACTCTGAGTTTGGCTCGACGGTGTCGGTATGCACAGCAGCAGCTGAACAGGATGAGGACAGTCCACAGCAGCCAGAACCCTGAACACATCACACACACACAGATTTCAGTGTGATCATATGAAAATCAGAGATTCTTCATGTATGTGACTAAACAGTTAAAAAGTCCTTATATACAGAACCAAATAAACCAATGATGACATGACGTAATGCAAAGAGTTGTTGTTCATCTGAGGATGTATTAAAGTAATTTACTAAGTGCAGTAAATGCTCAGAGTCTACAGCAGCTTCACTGAGCTTGGCAGAGAGATTCAAACATTCTGGGAAAAGTGAAACATGAGGAAACTGTTTTGTGGGTTCTTGTACACCGAGAGCTCGGACCACCACCACAGCGATAAGTCAGACTCGTTATCAGTGGGTGTTGAACTCCATCAAGGGTGCCATTTGTCACCAAATCTTCTCTTTGTTAGGTGCAGCCAACAGCAGAGATTTGGAGGACCTCTCTGCTGCTGTGCTGGGTTTATCATGCAGTGACCTCCAGTACACTCTGGGGTGGTTTGCAGTGGAGTGTAACGTGGCTTGGATGGTGGCACCTCCAAGTCGAGGAGGAGGTGCTGCCCCAAGTGGAGGAGTTTAAGTTTTAAGAGATCTTGTTCATTAGTGAGGAAATAATGGAGAAAGAATGAGACTGTCAATGCAAGAAGCAGAGGTGAACTTCATCTGGTAGAGCTATACATCACTGCAGACAGACAGCTGGAAACCCCATGGCTGAGTAGTTAATCTTGCTATACTTGTTCTTCTGTCTGGAGCGTGTGCAGACGAGTCCGTGTGGTCACAAAAAAAAAGAAAGAAAAAAAAGTAGACCCTCGCTCTTGCCATGCAGTGATGAAATTCACATCACTCAGACTCGCATGTATGTAAACAGACTCGAGGTCAGGAAGCAAAATTGAAGCTTTAGGAGATCAGCTATCTGAGAGTTTCTACTTCTTTACATTTAAAGGAGCCATTTGAGGAGTTCAGGCATCTGATCATGTGATTATGTCCAATTGGGAAAAGAGCTGGGGGATTTGGTCAGGTCCTGTTACCCGGACCAGGATGAGCAGCAGAAAAATGTTATCAAAGGTTGGAAATTACACAAAAGCTATCTAGTTTGCATCCAGAAGAATTAAGTTATGATAAAAAAAAAAGAACACAAAAAGAATTAACTTGTTTTCCTAAATGCTAAAATTATAACAGCTTTGTTTTTAAAGAGATAATTCGCTCATACTTTTCTATAAAAAAATTCAAGTCAGCCCATAAAGCGGTTGTTAGTGGTTTGTTATTCTTTTTCTGTTAAATAAATAAATAAAAATCAGCTAACTGATTAGCAAGTAAAGCAGGCTTCCTTTTTAATATTCAGTACAAGCACTCCTACAGCTGCATACATGCATGTATAAGACAGACAGACCCAATTAGGACTGCAAAATGATGCTGAGACAGCACTTTAAGTCACCGCTACATTACACTGAGCCTTAATAAATGAACTTACACCAGAGTTCGTAGTAGTAGGTGCAGCAGCCGGTCTCTCCGCAGCAGTGTCCTGTCTCGCACAGGTATCCTCCGTTAACGCTGGCACCCGGGCAGTACCGCGGTCTGCCCAGCAGGGGCTGGCTGCCACCGGAGTGGTACTCCATAGCACCCCTGCTTCACGCACACTTAGCCCCGAGCCACCGCTGCCTGCTCGCCGCAAGCCGCTAACTAGGCGTTAGCTGCTAAAACGCGTGATCCTGGTTGCAAATCCAGCTACATTTTTTCATGCAATCTGTTTTGTAGCCAAACTTTACTTCAAGAGCAGATAGCCTGTTATTCTTAAATTCTGGTCAGTCAGTAAGTCCAAACAGCTTCAAAATTAAGCTAATCTACATTTTCAGCACAGGTGAAATAATAGATTCAGGCAGTTTCAGCGACGACTCTCTGACAGCAAACTACTGAGCTCATCACCGAGAAGGACCAGAAACCAGGCGGGAACTTCTGGATCCAAAGAGAGACAGACGGGGCAGGGAGGGGCTTCCACATCCGTTAGCACCACTCATGCACAATTTAAAGGCAACAGAACAGCAGCACCTACACCACCCTCGTGTGACAGCTACTAAATCCTGTTAGTACTGCAGCTGCAGGAGAGCGCTGGCGGGGAGACGGGATGACAGCCAATAGGAGGCCCTGAACTGGAGAGAGAGGAAAAAACAAGAAGAAAACAATAGTTAATTGATAAAAAACAAGACAGGGTGTCTCTCTCTCACACACACACACATACACTACTACAGGCCTGTTTGATATTCATTGCCGCAGCGAGTCAAAGCACAAGTGACACAAAGCTGCCACTCTGTCCATGTCACACACACACACACACACACACACACACACGTGTTTGTGTTTGCATCCTTGTGAGGACCATCGCTGACATAATTCACCGCCAGAGACTCGACTCTGAAGGACGGGCTCACACGCAGGGACAGAGGATCGACATTTAAAAAACGTCAGGAGGGAAAGTAAAAGTGGCACTGAGACGTGAGAGTAACGTTACTGAGTAGCAATTAAAACAAACTGCTGATGTTTTGCAGTCATGGTAAAAAGAAAGTACATCTTCGTTCCTATTCTAATTTTTTATGAATCTGAACATATAAAAATCTTCCAGTTCTTAGCTGTTTCGTTATTTGTTTAACATAATTCTAGCCGTAATGCAGAAGCAGTGCGTGAAAAAAGTACACACTTACTGCTCCCATAGGAATTCAGGGGCTAAGCAGCAGCCAGCTGCTGATAATCAAATGCACTTGATTAAAGTCATCATCAGGAAGCGTAAGCACCTCTCTGAAAGCAGGCGTTCTGGTGGTTTGCTGGCCTGCAGCATTCAGATGTGTGTTAACACAATGTCGAGGAGTAAAGATATTAGCAACAATCTTAGAGCAGCAACTGTTGCTATCAAATGGGTTATGAGCACATTTCCAAACAATCTGAAGTCCATCATTCCACATCATTGTCTGAAATGGAAAACACTGAAGGCAGCTGACAATCTTACCAGGAGCGGACATCACAGCAAATTCACCACAAAATCAGAGCAACATCTCAGACTCATCAGGCCTCAGTTAGCATGTTAAACATTAAATTTCATGACAGCACAATCAGAAAAAGACGGAACAGGTGTGTGAAAATTCCTACCAAGATAAAGGCCCTAGCATGAGTAGTGGTCAGAAGAACGCAAAAAATGTATACTGGGGACAAACCGAGCCAACTCAGCTATACCTGGTGTGTGGGGAAAATTATCAATATGGTTTTTGTGACATTTTTGTTTAGGTGTTCTGTCATGTGATTTTTCTAATGTGAAATATGTGCCGTGGCTCCAAAAGGTTGGGAAACACTGACCTATATAACGAAGTACTCTAGAGTCAAATGTGAGGCTATCTTAATTCACGCAACAGGACAATGATCCCAATAACACCAGCAAATCTACAACACAACAACTGAAAAACACAATAACTAGTGTGCTGCAGTGGCCCAGTCAAAGTCTAAACGGCTAAGTGAAAAGCTGCCGTTAGTCCTAAAGAGCGCTGAAACAATGCCGTCAAGAAGAGGCGACGTGAGGAGCTGATAAAGTCATACAGGAAATCAGAACCACCTTTGCCAGCAAACTATGAAATCATGGGGTGATCTTAGATTCTCACATGCTGCGTCTTCATCTTAGCTTCATTTTTGTTAAATAAACAATGTAATAAGGAATGACAGCACAATCACATCACATGGTTTGTTTATCTGAGCTTGTAAATCCTTAAAACTGAAAAAGATTTTTTTCATGTCTGCAGGAAGTCTGTTTTTGATTGGCGACATCCTGACGTCTCTCTTACTCATGGCTCAGTTTCTGAGGAAGCTTTTTGTTTTTTTGCATGTAAAATAAATGTTTAGCTGAAAATTTCTGGCAAGATTCACATCCCCCTCTGTACCGTCCAATGAGTGAGAGACACTGTGCTGCTTCTAACTCTGAGTCATTTCAGTATAGACCTGTTTATTGATTAATCAATAAGAAGAAAATTAATCTGTGTATTTGAAACAGTCTTTAGTTTCAGGTTCTCAGACGTGTCTAATGCTCTTCTCCAGCTGGTGGAGAAGTAAACTGAAAAAATTAACCTTTTTAAAGAGGTTTGATTGTGAAATTTGTTTTGTTTTTGGCGTTTTATTGTAACACTATATTACAAAGCAAACATATCACCATTTTATAATGAAAATTATAACATACGTAATCAATTCAAGTTAATTTATATAGCACCAAATCAAAACAACAGTCGCCTGAAGGCGCTTTATATTGTAAGATAAAGACTCTGCAATAATAACAGATTATTCAGCAGCAGCTGGTTGTAGCCTGATCACATCATACTCTGTATCAAACAGTTATGTCTTTAAAATTAAGTTAATTTTCATGTTTCTATAATACACAAATACACCAGTCGAATACCATTACCATATTTTTGACTACCATCTATAAACAAGATGGCAGAAAAGATAAACAAAGCCGATGCACAGAAGTGTTGAAAACTGCTTAGTTCAAAAGTTTATCAAACATCCAACTCTGCATTGGTTTATGCATCTAATTTCCCTTTTTATAACTGCATTACTATAACTCATTGACTTCTCTTATTTTAAGAGGGACGTGAAATCTGACTGAGCGTTCCTAAAATGCAATCATACTTGTTTTTCTTCAGCAATGTTGGCAGCTTATGAACCATTTCAGAACTGAACGGTGTCTATGTACGGCTACAAGAGCTCAACAAATGGCACAAAAAAACTACACTTGTAATACTGTGACTAGTGCAGCTACCACAATAGCTGTGGTGCAACTCACTCATAGAGCTTGCTCTGAAAATATACGATAGGGACGATGACTGCATCTGCATCTTATTGCATCTTGCAAAAGGCAAGATGCAAAAAAATATCAACAGTTATCATGTTTGGATGGCAAAAGGAGGAAAAACTTCTAATTTAGCAAAGCCCCGAAAAGCCCAGCAACCAGATCTGTTCAAGTTGAGTAAATTTCAAGTCATATTAAAAACAGCTGAAGTTTTATCCTTATTTACAACATCCTGAAGTTTTGCTGGAGAAATCAGCTTTGTTCCACAGGCTAAAACGTTTACAATGGCTAACTTTAAATCTGAACAATAACTTAAACGGAGTGTTAGCAGATTACTCTGCAACCATCCTACAGTTTCAGTCTATGTCTTGTCAACAATAATAAAACATTCATATTTTAAATAAATTATTTTCCACCACATTAGTATTTAAAAACAACTTTTTAAATGAAAGAGTTTATTTTTAAGTTTGCAAGGTGATAATTTTGTTTCGGTATTGGGAAGCATGCAGTTCTAAGGGCACTAGTTCTAACTACTGCTATGGTATGCTGCTAGCTGTCTGCTAGCCTTCACCTCAGCTAATTGGAGTTACTTTTATTGCAGTTTTAAGCATTTCAAATATAATTTTCTCATAAATAATATGCCTGCTGCTAATTGTACTCGAAGGCTGTGCTTGAATTTTGGGCAGAATTTTATTTGAATGTTAGCACTCATTACCAAATATCTATCTTTGTGATGCACCTATACAAGCTAACGAGGTTAGCTATTGTTAGCTGGTAACAATTATCTTGAAGTGAAGCGAATTCTAGCCTTAAAATTAACACTGATGTTGAGGCTTCAATAGACAAAGCTTCTAGGTCAGAAAAGTGAAGGCAGCGTGGGAGTGCATCCAACCTGCATTCTGTCTTAAGACCACCAGATGGCGATAGCATTGCTATTTGCGTTACAAAACGACTTCTGGTCATATAGAAGTCTGACCTGACTCTCCTTGCCATAACCAGTTTTTTGGAACCGATGTGACGACGGCAGAAACGCTAACCTCGAGGCCTCACAAACAGTGGCTGACTTCACTGAACCTACCTACTTCTATCTTTTATGTTATCTATGATCCATGTATAACATCATGTTTTATTTTCAGTCACATTAATTTTTTGCTGACTAAATTATACAAACACATAGAGCTGAAAGAATTTCTAGTGTTTTTATAATGAAGATTTTCTTGTTTACTGGACAGAAAGGGGGAATATATAAAACAAACAATAACAGTGATTCTTTTTTGGTGTGTGGAATAAACTTAAACCCTCAAAAGAGCCCTGTAGAAAGGTAAAAACCAAAATGTCCTCAGTACGTGTAGATGTCCTCACTACCTAAAACTCAGTGGTCCCCACACTGACAGATGGACAAGTGGACAAACACAATGCTGCAGAGTTCACAGGAAAAGCTGATGGTCTGTACAGGACTTTCTTTACTGGGCCAAGTTCTAACTGCATTCTGCAGTACTACACACACGCGCGCGCGCGCGCGCGCACACGCACTCACACACATTCTTTGCAGCCTGGTAAACATGATGGCTGATGGTCAGTGAAGGCAACACACGCACACACATAAAGGCCATATGTGTCCATACAGAGAGACGTCAGTAGCAAACACATACACGTTATTTATGGCCGCAGAAACCTGGAGCCGCTGACTGAACGCAGGTTTTATTCAGACCCAGGCAGCCTGCAGACGGACCCCCCTCAGCTGCCGTTAACGGTAAAATCCCCCGGTAGCTCATAAACAAAAACAGCCGTACCGCTCAGTCCGTCCGCCCGTCCTCCACTGGGTCAGTCTACGGGCCTGGCTGCTTCTGCAGTCGGTGTGATTCCTGTTTGTCTGCCGCGGTGTCGGTGCTGGGTACCGCCGGGGCCTCCTCTCTCAGTCTCTCCGGTCCCCCGCCTCCTCGCGCTCCCTCCTCAGTGCGACCCTCCGCCAGCCCCGCCGCCATCAGCGCCAGCGGTACGTCAAGCACGCACAGCGCGAGACCACACACCTCCGCCCTGTCACCACTGTTCCTTTCAAAGTAAATACCTCTTTAAAAAAGTGCAACAGAACTAATGTGTATTTTCTTAACGGTGCCACAAAATGCAAATCAGTCAACTAATCAAGAAAACTTAGTTTTTAACCACTGACTTCAGTTAACCTGCGCCACCTAAACTGTGTTTGTGCTGTTGATGCCTTGTAGAGGATTTTAATGAAATTATCTGACAAATAACAAGGCTGCTGTGCAGTTAATTGTACTAAGAGACCATCTAAGATGTCTGTGCTCCAGTAATGGTGAATGAAATTGTCAACATCTGAATTTTATTCAGATGTTGCTTAAAACCACCATATTGGCAGTGAAAAAGCTGATGATGTGGCTTCAAGATTCAAAACCAGTGAGTGAAACCATGGTGGCTACATCGTGTAGACTCCAAGCATTTTAGTCAGCATTTGCCAGGCCAACTGTATAAATAAAGTTGGCTTGGCTAAACAAGAGCCTGAAACAAGAGGAGACTAATGTGAAGAGTAGGAACAGCAAAATGTTTAGAAAGATATGCACAATATTAACTGCAAATACAGTATTAACATGCAGATATACGGTTACACTAAAGTACCACATGAAACTATATACTATATAAATATAAATATTAAAAAATATGAAATATGTTTTTTTTAAAATGTTTGTATATTTTAAGTTATTAGTATAATATAAAAAAATAAATCTATGTAGAGTCATGTTGTTTCATGTGTTTATTTTTTAATATAAAATACGAGTGTAGAGTAAATATAATGTTTCACGTGGCGTCATCGAAAGTGGTTACAGTTTTACCTTTATTCAGTTTCATTGCAGCAAAGTCGATACACTTGTAGCGTCGCCCATTGTGAGTTTTATTTTGTAAAAAACATTAAACTAAACCGGAAGTTGTGCGTGTGCGCTTTTTCCTGCCTGTACAGCCCTGCCATTACCGCCACGAGCCAGCAACAGCTGCTGCAGCACATCCCCATCGGTGTGTCGGTGAAACCAGGAGAGAGAAAAAACACACCTCACCGATGAGGACGTGTCTGTGTTTCATCATCAAATACTCAATTATGTCGACATGTCCTCGCGCGCAGGTACAGAAAACCTCAGACCAAAGGCACGTTCAGGTTTCACAGGAAATAAACAGGTTCTAACAATAAATCTTAGTATAGTAGAAAAAAGGACCCTGGTTTCTCAGTACGGACGCACTGGTATCTGATTGGCTCAAGGTGGCGGGCTGGGAGCCAATCAGAACACCTTGAGGGATTCTGCCGCTCCTAGCAACAAGAAGAAACACTAAATGGTTTCGCACTTTTCTCAAAAGAGTAAAAAAAGAAATGTAGTGAATTTATGTGAAACTTTTACTGCCAAACTTTCTTCTTCGCTGAATCTTGTGCTCTGACACACACCTGAAAATCTGTTTCTCACCGTTTTTTGTGTCAGAAATGAGTCCAAATTGTGAGAAATGCATTAAGAGGGTCGAGAAAACTTAGAGCTTTAACAATTCTTCTTTAACTGAAAAAGGACTTTATAATTCTATTATAAACAATGAAGCTTTTTAAAACAATTGTTTGTACTGACAGCATGTAGACAAATAGGGAATGATATATGGGGATTTTAAATATCACGTTACTTTGGACCTCTGACTTCAAGGTCAAATAAGGTCAAACTTTCATAAAATGTTTGATCTTTAAAACTTTTTAAAATTTTGACTGATTTATTGCTTCACAGAAATGACATCAGTGATGATATTCATTCAGAAGGCATAGCGTGCATTAAAGAACACAATGATTTTAGATTTATTTAAAATGCTGACATTTTTCCTTAGCCAACTGTCAGAGACAATATAAATATATCCAAAGGGCAGCTGTGTTTCACTCATTTAGTTTAGAATGTGTGTTGCTAGACAGACATGCTGTATTTTACTGCATTTTACTAATTCAACAACAATAATTACAAATTCCTTTGCAGATTAAGATTTGCCTAATTAAACGTATGAGTTAAAAAAAAATCAGATTCATTAAAGCACGGGTTCTCCTCAGCAATAAAGGAGTCTCTCTGCTGTACATTTTGCAGTGAATTGAATGCTGAATGCAGACATGACTATAAAATTAAACATCCACCATCCAAATTCACATTAATGGGTTTAACTTTTATATTGCGGAGTTGCGATTAACACAAATATTGTTATGCACATATAGCAGCTGCGGTATGTGCAGCTGCTACAGATTAATGCATGGTTACACAGTCAAAATTAGTGGTTTGTTGTTGTTGTAGTCATCGCCAGGCAGGGCCGTGCAGAGACGTTTAAAGGGGCGGGTGCTCAAAGTTAAAAAGGGGCACATTGAACCAGGCTGAATAACAACAACACACATTCATCAAGAATCTAATATGGGACCGCATCATACTATATCACTGTTGTCAGGCAAAGCAAACGTAGCCTATGTTTTACCTGATGGGTACACTGTTGCTGTTGAGGGGTTTCTGCTGCTCCTGCTGCTGATAGTGCTGGAGGGCAGGGCTGTGCTGATCTGAGACTGTAGACATTAAAAAGTTCATAGGAGAGATGGTAGCTGATTAAACAAGTGTCGTGAGATAATAACAAAATGCAAAGAACATAACAAAATGCGCTTGGAACCATAAGGAAACAAAAAACTGTGAACAATAAACGCGGCTCTGCCTGTGAATCACTCTGCTTCTCTTCTTCCTTCCATCCCCTCTTTTCATATAACACTCTCCACTTGCTGTCTATCTGAGAACAAGGCACAACTTGCTTTTGCAATAAACTATAATTATCCACACCTAACAATTCTTGCACTTAATCTATAATAAAATGATGACAGAAAAATGTTATAGAAGCAAAACATTCCAGTTGTGCTTATTATTATTTTTATACTGGAATACCTCTCCAACAACTGGTACATGTGTTAATGTTACCTGTGCTCTTTGTAATCCAGCTGCTGAGGGATCCACTGCCTTTATTAGCCTCACACAGCTCCTACTGTTTCATCCTTGTGTCCTTACCAGCCATGTCTGGACAATGTTATATCATGAGTGCTAATTTAAAAAAATCCATATAAATAAAACACACACATGCACGCACACACAGTGACATTTTAGACCTTCAGAATACTGTATATACTGTGGGCATCATGGTGCTGATCCAGAATCCTTCCCTTATTATTTATTACTAGAGCTACTAGAGGTGGGAATCACCATACATCCCACGATACGATACTATCACAATACTTACCACACGATACGATATTATTGCAATTTTTTAAAATATTTTGCGATATTCAGATTCTGTACATAAAGGTAAACTTTATTAATATTCATTTTATCTAATAGCAAAGTCTCACACTCAGTCTTTCTCTCATTTCAGTCAGTTTTATTGTTGACAAACTGAACGGTTTGTATTACGGTCTAGTCCAACTTAACTGAATGCAACCATCTGGTACAATTATGGCTATTCTGAACTATGCAATTTGTGAAAACTATGCAACCCCTTCAGCAACTGAAGAATTTGAAAGTAAATTAAAATAAAATATTATTTTACATTAAATAAAAAAGTTTTAAACTTAATTAAAATAAAACATGTCTTAAATTAAAATAAGCAAACTGTCATGTTTATTGCTGCCATAAAAAAAAAGTTAAACACATTTGGACAGTGAAGGAATGTCAGGATTCTTGCTCAGAAAAAGGAGCTGATCAACATGCTCTGACTTCAGAGCATGTTGATCAGCTCCACAAAAACTTTTGTAACAAAATATCGATTTCTGCTGTCCCTGTATCGATACATTATTAGCAAACAAAATATCACGATACTACACAGTATCGATTTTTTCCCCCACCTCTAAGAGCTACAATAATAAAGCAATGAGGGGAAAAAAGTAACAAATATTAAATAATGTATTTATGATGATTCCATTTGTTTTACTATCCACTCTGTGCAGGCAGAAATCTTATTACATTTTTTAACTGTAGAGATACAATAATTTTGCTGCTTTAAAATCAGCATTTTAAAATATAAATCTAATATAATCTGTGTCTTAATGTATGTTCTTTAAAATACAGCGTATGGTTTTTTAAAAATATTATAATTATAATAATCCATAATTATGTGGACATGAAAATTAGATCATTTTTAGTGAAATATAAGCCCTCCAGAAAGGCAGGAAAAGCCCTGTAACTTACTTTAAACTAAATATGTTCCCTAAAACGGTGACAGAGCTACAGACCCATGACAGCCTTACCCAGTTAGCCAGCAGCTATGACCAGCACTACTTGTGCAGTTAATAAAAGGACAGGTAATGTTTGTCGCGCTGTTGCACACACAGCACGCTCATTTGTTTCAGTTCGTCAGTTGCCACAAGACAGCTTACCAACGTGTACGTAATAAGCTAATACTGCTGTGTGCTTTAGACTACAGTGTGCGCTGTACACCTACTTACTGGTTGTGTCGCATCAGTCTGTGTCTCTGAGTTAATTTGTGTTTCTCCTACAGCTCCGGACCGCTAAAAATGCGCGTGCTCTTTATGAGCTCGTTCCCTGCTCGTAACCAGCGCGTCAAGGGCGATCATTGGTTAATAGTGATCATGTGACTGATGCAAGCCAGATCCTTTTATTTAGCAAAACTGTGATTAATAGTTAAATATTATTGTTGAGGGGCACAGACAGGACTCCGCACGCACACACACATTAAAAAAATAAATAAATAAATAATTTTTTTTTAAAAAAGTTGCCTCAACAAAAGGGCACTTTGGGCACCCATCAGGAAAGGGGCGGGTGCCTGTCGCCAGGATAATACAATCTTATTTATATGTAACAGCTGCCTCAAGGCGCTTTACATTGTAAGTTAAAGACCCTACAATAATCCAAAGAAAACAGAGAAAACCCCAACAATCATGTGAACCCCAAAGAGCAGGCACTTTGGTGACAGTGGGAAGGAAAAACTTCCTTTCAATGGGAAGAAACCTCCAGCTGCGACCGGTTGGGGGTCACGTAAGCCAAGTCAGACACAGGCAGCATAATCAATAGCAGTTGTACTAAAACACAAAAACACACACAAATAAGCACAACAAATGCACAAATTATGAAAACAAAAACTATTTAGACTATTTATTATCTATTTATGAACTTCACTGCCAGTGAAGCCTAAAACACTGTTAATTTTTTCACAGCAGCTCCTCGAGTTGAGTTTTGCCGCTGATGGAGGTGGGGGCTGCTGAAGATTTGGTTTAACACCTGGAAACATTGTTGGAAATGAAACAGCACCCTCTGCTGGCTGGACTGTATACTTTACTATATGGTATACGTTAATTGATGTAAATCTAAGTTATTAGTGGTTCATGTTTCCTCTTCCCAAAGTTAATCATATGAGCAAAACTTTGATTAACTGAAGAGAGAAAAAGGACAGTATACCCAAACATGGACTGGACATTCACATACTAACATATTTGTCAACCTCCTTTTAAATGAACACAAGTTACATGTGAAAATGAGGAGGGACATTTTTAGATTTAGAATTGAATTTAAAAAAGAAAAGCTTTAAAATATGAATGCTATAAGTTTTAATGAAATGCCAGCAGGAACAAAGCGTACACCACAACATTGATTATCTCATAAGTATCCTACATCCTCCGTCTGCGTCCAAACAAAACTGCAACCTCAGCCAAACAAACATGTATAACGATGTTTTCAGCTGAAAGGTCAGTGTGATAGTACGTGTGTCAGCCAGAACTACGTAATACTGACATGATAATCTGAAATACGCCGTGTACTCAGATGTATCTTGATAAAGTGACATTGGGAGTTTTTCAAGCTCTTCTTTGCTTTAGACCCAACAGTTCTGACATGAAGGTAATCATCCAACATCTGACCAATTTTTACATACAACTACGTTCTCTTCATTCACCTTACCATATCATAACCTACAGTTATTACAACTGAAGCTGTTGTATTATTCACTGAAACAGTAAAGTTACTCCATCCTACAGCATCTCAGTGAAAGCAAAACCTCTAAGTCTCTAATTCTGTGCACCCCACACTTTTATTGTTTAATCCCACTGATCACCAGTCATTGCATCTTTCTCAGACTGCTCATATTCATTTTGCATTGCTTACATGTGTGTCTCATGTATGAAAAAAGATTAATACAGCAGTCAGCTTTAATCTGTCAGCACAAGGAGAGAACTGATGGTATTTTCTTTGATACAATATCTTTGGCTCCAAAGGCTCGAGCCTCGGGACTCTGCTCTGTCTCTGTCGTCTTTATCATGGTTGCCTTGAAGACTTTGTCTGTGTGTTTGTAGCTGCACAAATATCAGAAGACACAGCTACAGAGGGGGAAAAGGCTAGAAAGTGCCCAATTTAAACCCAATATTTCTCATAAGAATGAAGATGGACCATAGCGGGAGGGTACACATCTGCAGATAGCCATTAAATGTCAGTCAGTACCTGTTGATCAAAACATACAACCTCAAATCACAGCAATTGTCACCTACAGGCGTCTTATAGTGTGAGGCAAAGACCCTCCAATATTAAAGAGAAAACCCCAACAATCAGACGAACCCCTTATAGGAGACACTTTGGTGACAGTGGGAAGGGAAAAACTCCCTTTTAACAGGAAGAAACCTCCAGCAGGAGCAGGCTCAGGGAGGGGCAGCCGTCTTCTGTGGTCAGATTTTGATTTGTGTTAATAGCAAATTAAAATACTTTAATAATACACATTGCTGTTGTAACTTTGTTGTAATCTAGCTTTGGAAAAAGTGGAATCTTTAGAGGGAGGTTTCCATCATGTAGCACCGCTGCGGACTCCACCTCCACCCCTTCACTCCTCTTGGGTGGGGACAGCAGCGAGGATCCACGTAAAAACAGAGACGACAGCCGATGGCTCGCTCCACCTGCTGCAGAATCACCAGAGAGTCTACTGAACAGCAGCTTTCAGCCATCTCATCCTCCTCATCCTCCATCAGAGCTGCAGAAGGTAAGAGGATCTGCACACCGCTGACATCTGCAGACTCGTTCACATTTTAGAGCTGAACAACAAATCAGCTAATAGCCACGATTTACCAGTTTTCATTCCTCATTATCATTCATGCATCAATTTAACCCCCAAAACAATAATTTCCTGTAGCTTCATTTCAAAGCAAAAGCCACCTAGAGTACAGTATCACACACTGATGCTAATTTTTACTGTCTTGGTTTGAAAAATCCAAACCCTCTAGCTGGTTGCTATTAAAGTTTAAGACTCCCAACAAGCTGTGTGAGCAGAACAATAAATACAAAGAAACAGTCAGAGTTCAGGGCAGGCTTTAACAGGAAGAATAACAAAAATGAATTCATCTAAAGGATGAGTCTTGGAAAAACCTATCCAACTTGGAAAACGTATCGTGGAAATCGTGTTTCCATGCCTAATTCTTAGCTCCTTTTTAAAAGCAGTGGTTCATAGTTAAATACTTTGGAGTCAGAAATACACTTTTAACGTTTGATTTCAAATTCTAGTCCAACAAGAGCCTTTGTACATGGACCTGGGCACCATAAAGCGAGTAAGCCAACACTTTAAAGAAACTTTTGAGTCAAATACTATAAAGGCTAGAAGATTTTTACATTAACTAACTGATTCAGCAGTAATACATCAATAAGCAGTTCTTATTGATGAACTCAGGGTTCAGTACCTTGTCCAAGGATACTTTTAACGTGCAGACTTGAGGAGCCAGGGCTGGGCCGACAGTGATAAATGGACCTTTAAATTGGTAAATGACCCACTTTAGCTTCCAAGCCACCGTGACCTGCATTTGAAATTTATGTTGTATGACCGCTCATGTCATATCAGATCTGTAAAACACTTAGACATTGGGGGTGTGTTTTTGCCACGTGTTGAGAAATGGAACAGCAGTCTGGAAACCATGTTTGAGCATGAATGAACATAAAAACAAAGATAAGAAGGACACGTCTTGCATCAAGGTGACCCCACACATGAGCATGCGCACAAGATAAGCTGGATTTTTATGACTATGTGGGAAAAAATTATGTCAAAAGTTGTGGAAAACAGTCATTATACAGTAATTCCATTATATTACTGTTAAGAGGCCAGTCATACATTCTCTGTCATATACTCATTCAAGGTGAAAATGTTATTTACACTGACAGCTTTTTTTTTAGCCTACAGCTATTTCAGGTTCCATGGTGATGCAAATTTGAGTCTGTATAGGACTTTGATGTGGCTATGTTACAGTTTGATGTGTTGTTCTAGAGCAGGGGTAGGGAACTCCAGGCCTCGAGGCCCGGTGTCCTGCAAGTTTTACATGTGTCCTTGATCCAACACATCTGATTTAAATGGATAAATTACCTCCTCAACATGTCTTGAAGTTCTCCAGAGGCCTGGTAATGAACTAATCATTTGATTCAGGTGTGGTGACCCAGGGTGAGATCTAAAACCTGCAGGACACTGGCTCTCGAGGACTAGCGTTCCCTACCCCTGTTCTAGAGTCAGCAGATTATGGCTGTGACTTTCTGTCCAATCAGAAAACTTATATCTTTCAGGTCTCTGTGAGCTGATTGCCCCCCCTTGAACATGGTCCGCCCTCTGCTCTTTCTGTCTGCTCTCATTGAACTTGCATGTAAGCATCGGCACAGCAGCCTAGAAGATCTGAATAGAAAGAACATAATTAAATCTGAACAATATAAGGATGAAAAAGCAGAATGGCTCGAAGTTTTGATGGACAGATATTCCTGCCATCTTTGTAAGAACTGCTAAATGATGACATCATTCTGATTCAGTAAAAGGACTAGATGTTACAATCCCTGATAATGCGAGAAGTGTTGACTAGTTTATTGACAACATGCTGTTTTATCCTTTCATGAAGTCGACACTTGAACGTGCAGTATTTCCTGTTGAGGTATAGCTCACACCCGTCATCTCGTGTCTGCATGTTTTCAGGTGCTCAGCAGATAATTACACCGTCCTCAGTATTGAACATCAGCTCATGCCCCATCACGTATTATGGAAAGAAGTATGAACAACTCTATGTGAGTAGAAACGTGATGTTTCAGGAGACTTTTGTTATTTATTAATGAATTAAAGCAATGCTTGACTTATGTGTAACATTTCCTATTACAGCTCATTAATAAATTGGTAATAGTGGAGTAGTATGGTGGAAAGAAATATGTAAATAGCAAGTCATTTAATTACCATTATGATCAGTGATCATGCCCAAGTAATTATCCTGTGTCAGCAGTGGTTATAGACGAGTTGTTACACTGAAAGTTATGTAATTGGGTAATAAGAGGCAATAAATCATGTGGCAGTAATGTGGAAAGAAACACACACCTATGAGGCAAAACAGTTACTAATTGTAGAGAAAAATTGTGTAACAACGTAATAACCTTGTGGTAATATAACGATACTATCTCTGCATTCAAGTTTTTATATACTGATTTGTGGTAGTAACCTCATAATAACAAGTTAATATTGGTTGATGTTTTTAATATATGAGGATACCATTACCGTGTAAAGTAAAGTTTGTTCTTGATGTTTGTCTCCCACCTCCACAGGTGAACATCACGACTGAAAACTTTGCGCTCTGCTTTGATGGTTTCTTCAAAACTCAAACTGGAGGAGACTGTCTTGTGGGGCCTACAGCCAGCTATGTTACTTTACACATAGATTCACAAAATTCAAAATTGGAATCACAAGTCCACCAAGAAGTGCCATCGATTAAGGCCAGCATGGAATGCAGCTTGGAATTCTTCATGGAGTACACCAACACGACAAGTGTAAGTGTTGTTGATTGACATGACAAATCAGACTTGACTTTTAGAGTCCACAGCTTACAATTAACTGCTAAAACAATGATATCAAGCACCCTGATAGTGTCTGGATCTTTGTTCACCCTTTACAGGCCGATTTGTATTTGTTAAGTTTTGGGAAACAAGCAGCTCTATTTGTGTTCACAGATGTGACAACTAAGGTGGTGAGTATGAGTTTGTATGTAAACACTTGTGTGGTATTTAGTGTTTTTACCCCTGAATCACTCTACAGCAGTAAGTGTAGGGTGTCAGTCTGCTGTTTACCTCAGCTCTCAATGCGTCCACATTTACTTACTTTCTAGCGGTAAGTAAACTTTGTAAAGTTTGTGAAAGGAGTCCGATACGAGTTGCTGAGTCAGTGAAGCTCATTTCTGTCTGATGACAGTAATGACAGTAATAGTCAGCATTTCTTTGAACTGGATCTAATATTTGTGGACACTTGGTAAATAAACTCTCATGCAATGTGAGAATGTAGTCAAACTATCAGAGGGAAAGTGTGATGTTTAGGACACTCAAGCCTAATATTAGCTTGAATATTGCTAGCTTATAACCAGCTATTATAGTGAGCTTGTTGTCAGATGTTCAGAGACGGGATAAGCAATGGTGACATTATCTGAAAAATGAACATGTTTATGCATGTTTTTTGTTTGCCCTGACTTTAGTTCAAGAGGTGAGGTGGAAATGCGTTAGGAGGCAGCAGTGGTGGAGGGGAGAAATGATAATTGGTCATCTATAATTTGAAAGATCGATTTATGATCCTTATATAAAAAAGTAGTTTATAAGGCGTACTACGTATCTGGGCTGCCACTAATCAATGTACATCTGTAAGTACAACATTGTTCTTTTCTATTAGATAACCTACAGATTACTTACTGCACCTTTAATATGTCTGAAATGATTTGCCTCAACTCTGAGATCATAACATGAGTTTTGTGCGGTTCTGCTTAGGACTTTGAAGTTCACATTGGTGGTACCAAAGTTACTACAGTGTACAAGAATACAGTACAAGATATCAGTGGATGCAGACACTCAGGTTGGTTAATCTCAGGCTCATTATTTTGACTGTGGGACTCTGACACAGCGACTACTGTGACTTTGTGCTTGCAGTTTGTTGCTTTTTAAACTAACGTAAACTGTCCCTCACTTCTCAGGTACTGCATATGAACCTGACACTGTGGTGAGCTCTAATCCAGACACCTGCTCCATACTCACCTGCTCTGAGACTGCAGTCCTTGAAACCCTTGGTTGTGGTCCACTGGAGCGTTGTCAAGGAAACAACACGTGAATATAGCCCCGTTTATATTTAGAAGAAAGAGCTAATGCGTTAAGGAATTATTTTTTTTAAATGTCATTTAATTAATTAAATTTTTTTAATTTTGTGTATTTGGTCTCTTCCTCATCAGTGGCTTATGTGGTTAGTGGTTGATTGTTTTCTTCTTTGCTTCCATCAGCTGTGTAGTGGACACCACCTGTACTGTGACTGGCCCAACTGTCATCAACGTCCATGGCCAAGTCAACTCCATCAAGGATCGGTGTGCCTACTCTCTGGTTTCGATTCCGTCAATCCCAAACTTCTACCTCATGGCAAATTTCAGAGACCGCCGCCGTAAAGATGTGAGCTTTTTGGACAGTGTGATACTGCATCTAGATGGGCCAGGTGTTCATAGTCACCTGGAACAAGGCGGGACAGTTTGGGTAAGCTACCTCAGGAAAACTAAGGGTACATTTTTAACCATATTGCAATGTACATTGTTGCAGCCATTCCCCGACTCTCAATGGTCCGCATGGCAATTAATTAATGGTCATGACAATTCAGTCCATTGTTAGTCAGTGGTGCTAGTTTAGGTTATGCAAACAAAATGCTGTGTCTCCTCTCATCTTTCTTCTCAGGGCTGTTAGAAGCAGTTCTTTCAGAGCTGCTGAACTCAGTGAAATCAGCCTGTTTATGTGTTTGGCATGTTTCACTCAGTGTTTCCTCCACTTTGTCTCTGCTGTGATGCAGCTGAACGACTCCACGCTGACCCTCAACAGCTCATCTCAGCTGGTTCACGGTGTGCAGCTCTCTAAGGACCAAACTGGAGTCACTGCCAAGCTGTCGCTCTCCAACCTCACCATCTCTGTCTTCTTTGACGGCGACACCGCACAGATCCACTTAGAAGGTACAGAAGATAAAGTTCAATTCATGTAACATGAACTGTGCTGTTATTTTTTGACCTGCTGTTATTTATTGGCTGTTTGAATATTGATGCTGATCTGACTCATTCTGTCCTGATCCTGTGCAGGACCTGCTGGTTCATCTGTGGAGGGTCTGTGTGGAAACTCCAGCAGGTCTCTGAGTGACCTGAGACTCTCTGAGTACAGCTCCACCAGGTAAGACCTCATCACAAGCTCAGAGTCCCTCTGACTGCTGCTGCTGATGTTGCAGATATTCTGTGATTGCATGAATGAGCCTGAACTTTGTTGTTTGTCGCCCCCTAGCTGTGAGATGCAGTACAGTGAGCCTGCTGACAGCACGATCAACTGCACCAGTGTGACTGAACGGTGAGCAGACTGATCCTGTTTTGTAGCTTCATTTCTATGGTGAATTACATGGTACATCACATGCGACTGCAGCATAGATGGAAGATAAACACAGCTGATTACAGATTATTATTTTATTGTCTTCAATTTTGTTTTTCTATCTGTGTTACAGCTGTAATCTCCTGAAGGAGGCGCCCTTCTCCTCCTGTAACAGTGACATCGACCCAGAGCCCTACATAACCGCCTGCACCGACACTTTGTGTAAATATCCTGCAGTGGACGGACTCAACTGTCAGTTCCTGAAGGCCTACACCAGAGCCTGCAGTCTACACAACCACACTCTGGATGGCTGGACATCAAAGACCGGCTGCTGTAAGACCTTAATAAGACCTTAATAAGACCTTAATAAGGCCTTAATAAGCTCTCCTTTGTTAAAGACCTGAACTGTGGATTTTTAGAGCTCACATGTTTTCAGGATAATACATCAGTGTGTTCCTCTGTAGCCTCTGAGGCCTTCTGTCAGGACAGGACCTGCAGCGATCACGAGTTCTGTGGTGAGAAGACGGTCGGTGGTGACACTCGCTGCTTCTGTCGGGCCATTTTTGCCTCCAAGTACCAAGCAAACAACTCTTTGGGTACGACAGCTGTGACATCATCATGACAACAGGGCTGAATAATGGAGGAAAACTTCTAACTGTGATTTTTCTGACTGATATTGTGACGTTCAGGTGATCCAACGGTCTGCATGCAGGACTCTGGTTCACTCACTCTGGTCGGTTGTCTCCTGGAGGACAAAGGCATCGACTACTCTACCTTACACCTCAACGACCCGACCTGCAGGGGTCAGGTGGACGAGCTCACCCACATGGTGACCTTCAGCTTCAACAGCAGCAACAGCTGTGGGACGGAGGTCACGGTGGGTTTCATCTCCTGCTGTTTAAGCTTTGACCTCTGTGAATTCTAAAATTGTTGGTCATCTGAAGTTTATTCCAGGCAGTCAATCTCTTAAAAAGTATCAGATGTTAAAGATGAAACAATGAAGAACTTGCTTAGTATCTGATTGTTTGAACCTGCAGGCCAACAACAGCTACATCATCTATCAGAACACCATCAGGAGCCAGAATTACTCTTCTGATGTCATCTCTCGCCATGACCAAGTCCAGATCAACTTCTCCTGTGTCCACAGTCAGCCAAACATCAATACTGCGACCTTCAGAATCAGAGACTGGTTTGTAGTGGCTGCTAGCTATTGTTTGAATAATTTTAAGATGTGAGTATTGTTAACAGTGCAAATGTGTGCATTCTTTAGCTCCGTTGCACAGAAGATCTCATGTGGAGTTTGGAATTACACTCTGATTATCAAGGCCTACACTGACGCTGGGCAGACACAAGTTGTGCAGCTGAACAGTGAAGTGAGACTGAACCAGAGGATCTGGGTAAAGCTGGAGACTAATGGGCTGGATGGAAGCATGGTCACTGTGGTGAGCGACTCCTGCTGGGCAACCGACCAGGCATCACCTACCAGCAGTCCGAGACATGATCTGATCATAAACGGGTGAGAGAGACTCACAGAGTCACTCATAAGTCTATTTTGATCACCTTTATCAACTCCTCAATAAAGTGTATTTTCGTGGCTGTGAAAAGCTGTGCGAACCCCGCTGACCCGACAGTGGCGGTGGAGGAAAACGGACTGGGAACCTCCAGCTTGTTCTCCTTCAACATGTTCCGGTTCATTGGGGGTTCTGGTGAAGTCTACCTGCACTGCAAACTCCACCTGTGTCCCAAAGAGGACACCAGCTGCACACCGGTACGCCTCGCTGTCAAACACTCGTAGCAAGCGTGACCTAATCAGGCCCACCTGTTACAGGTGGGCCTGTTTTTTATGCACAACACTGACTATCTATTCATTGTTCCAAAGCACACCATTAACATATATGGTCATATATAATCATGTTGGTGCTTTAAGTAAAGCAGGTGTTACTTTCTAACTAAACACCTGATTTATTACTTTACCAAAATATTGGTTTGAGCTTTGTGAATTCTTGAGTGTGCCACGTGAACAACTCGCTTTGAAGTGTTTTTAAGAGACCATGAAAACCATGTTTAGAGTATATTGTTCTGTATATTTCTATCCTCACTTAATCACACTCACAGCACAACACTGAAAACATGAAGTGAATTCAGTTGCATTTGTTTGAACTTCCAGAATTGTAATGCAGCAGCTCGCAGACACAGATCTGTTGGATCCAAATACGAAGGTGAAGCCTCCATCAGCATGTCCTGGACTCATTAGCTAACTTCAGGTGACATATCTAATGAGCGGTGTAGAATCAGAATATCCTTAAATGCAGATGAGTAGATAAGAGGAAGAAGTAAGATTGGCTGAGAACAGAGGAGAGGGCGGGAGTGTTTTTCAGTCACAGTTTGGTTTGATTATCTTCCCAGGTGGTTTCCATGGTGACTACGACTGACTGACCAGGTTCCAACCAAATGCTGAACATTGTTTTTGAGGACAGTGTTCAGCAGACATACAGAGAGATGCTACATTGCTCCATCTTCTTTATTCAATTTTATTTATATAGTGCCATTTCACAGCAACAGTTGCCCTGAGGCACTTTATATTGTAAGGTAGAGGCCCTACAATTATCTTTATTGTTGTACTTTCTGCCAAAAAAGTAAAGAATGTGGCAAAAACCAGCCTGAGTTTGATTCTTGTTTTATGGCTCAAACACCATTCAGGTAGAAATCCAGTAATTATCCTGCTGAGGATTTCTTCTATTACGCCTCCTAATGGAGTCAAAAGCACACAGTGTATCACGGTCCTGGGTGATTTGACCAAGTGGTTTTAAGTTTTTGTCTGTTCATCTCACCTCAGTGTTTATGCAAGCTTTATGTTTCAGTTGTTTATAGCTTTCCCCACTGAGCACACAGTTTTTGATGAAAACAGAGAGGTGCAACCATAGCAACCAGGAAACTAATGTTGTAGGAGATGAGGAAGACACTCAATTATTTTAAATCTGGTTAGTCAGAATTTAGAAGTTGACCACACATGTATACAATACTACTGTAGATCAGCACCCCAGATTAGCTTTAAAAATAATTCAATAATTTTCAAACACCAAAATACTCATGAAGTTTATTTTACTGATATTTTCTTATAAAAGAAAACAAAACACGAAAAATTGTAATTTGATTTCAATTAATTTAAGTTAAATCTGTATGGAGTTTTTACTCCTTATATTCAGTAGCTCAGGCTTTTAAATTTCAGAGCATTAAAAACAAAACAAAAAAACTAAGCATTATGCAAAAAGACTACAAGAATTTATGAATTTATTTGGATGCAAACTTGTAGAGTTTTTGGGTTCATCACTTTCTCACAAGAAAACAGCAGAAAGATTTTACAGTTTTATCGTGCATTTTTCAGGATGTCAGTGAGGCAGTTTGAGCTTTGGTTAGCAGAGTTGAGAACACATCTGTGGAGGCAGAGAAATAATTTCAGGGAACTGACTGACAGGGAACCGGAGCAGCTTCTAGTTGTGTGTCTGAGGTCAAATAAAGGCCTGAATACTTGCAGATGATTTTGAGCTTCTAGAAATAAATTGAATCCATCATTTCTGATGTAAAAAATGTATTTGGTGACTCAAAGTCCTCCTAGAAGCAAGTCTTTCCACTCAGAACAGTTTCTTTAAAGCCTCCTGACACTTTAAACATTAGAAAAATTTATTTCAGTGGTCACCAGGGCATAAGGAGTTACAGGAATCAAGTTACATGTCTCCTTACACCTTTGCTATATATTAGTCAATATTCATGTCCATCTAAGTGTTTCTGAACATTCTCATAATATGTTAACAAAGCTGTGTAAAAGGCTTCATATTTATTGTGCAATATTTTTAATTGATGTTGCATAGATATATTATGTGGGGCATGTGTGACGCAAGAGCCCAGAATATGGCAACTGAATGTATACACAGAGGGAAATTCAGGGAAGTGCAGACAGCCGTGGAGAACGAGACCCAGCTGAAATAAATCATCAACAATGGCACAAGGAAAGCACAAGCACACCAACTTAAAATAAACCAAAAATGCAATAATTATATGTAAAGTTTATTTCTAAAGCACATTTAAGAACTACAGCTGATGACTAAAGTGCTGTATGTCTAAAATATTCAAATAACATAAAACATAGGACACAATCAAAGTTTAACTTCAACAAACAGTTAGAGTTGAAGCAATTGCAGAGAAAATTCTGTGTTTAATCCCTGACCACCAGATACAGCATCGAGCTCCTGTCAGAGCTCCACACTGCAGTGATAAAGCTGTGCTGCACGGTGGGGTCCTAAACAGAACCATCAAATTAATGACAATGATAACATGATCACATGCTTAACTTGTTACAGACAAATATACACAATACACCATTTACCTGACATCCTGTCAGAAAGCGCTGGAATTCACCCTACACCTATAAATTTCCATGGTGGATCCTAGATGCACTCCAGTTGTCGCTGGTGTACTGCCCACATCTCAACACTGGCCTCTGGGAACATACATAAATACAAAGTTGTGTAATGTTCAATTTGACAATCCTGTCCAACCTTTTAGAATGCAGTCTGTCACACTAGGCGTTTTTACCTTCACGACAGTGATGATGTCTTTCAGTTTGTAGCTTAGCACAAACACCCCAGTGAAACATGATATGATGTTAACTTTAATGTGCTTACCTTTGCATGAATTTCAGGACGACTTTCCTGCAAATGTTATGTTTTTGATTCTGTGAGAATCTCCCAAGCCTAGATGTCTCATCCAAGTTTTTATGAATGCCAAAATACCTAAAATTTGTCTTTGTGTCCTTGGATGATGATGATACAGTAACTGGTTTTTGTTTTTGTGGATATTTTGTTGACTCGTTTTACATAAAGGGGGTTTTCACATACTTCACTGAAGTAAAATTATAAAAATTGTAATGTCAAATTTTCTAGATTCACCACTCTGGTCCCTCAGAAGGTACCATCTGAGCAGAAGCAGATGGAGATGAAAGTACTGTTTGTTGTAATATGATGGCATTAACAGGACTCTAACAGTGTGACTACACAGTCAGCCCAAAGATGAGGTGCAGTGAGGGTGACATGAAAACTTTTCGTGCATGCAAAATGACATCATTACACTGAAAGATCATCATTTTACACTTGGCTCCACCAAAATCCCATCTCATGCAGTCAGGCCGGTTTAAAATAAGTTTCCTTGCACAAAAGCACAACCAGAAAACCAAGGTAAAATGTCGTGTGATTAAAAAGTGAGAATGTGATGAAGATGATGTACGTATGACAAAAATTAAATTTGAGTAAGAAATGCATTTTGAATGTACTCCTACTGTACTCTGTGGTGCTGTTTGTTAGCCAGAGTACATAAACGTACGCAGACAGATGTTCACCTTCAGAGAAACTTACAGACTTTACGGTTCTTGATTCAGAGCCCAAATGTCAGAGTAAAGGAAGGCTTTCAGAATGAATGCTTGTTGTTGTTAGCTGTAACAAAATCCCAGTGGGAACAAAATGTACACTAAAGTCCTTATTATCCAAACTGTTCCACATGTATCTGTGTACACTGAGTCAAAGCAACATAATGGGGTTTTTCAGATGAGTGTGTCAAGGACTGATAACAACTATGTAATACTGACACGATAACCTGTAATCATGCTGTGTACTCAAATGCATCTTTTGATATTTCAGAGGGCTGATAAAGGGACTGTTGGAGCTTTTCTTTCTGTTACGCCCAACAGCTCTGACATGAAGCTAATGCAAATGATACTTTTTGTCAAACATCAGAAAACCTGCTCACAAAGGATTGGATAAATGTGGCAGTGAGTCCAAAGTCTAAGCACAACGATCCTTCTAACATCTTTAAATATAATCACCAGTATTTTATATCCAGTTATGTTCCCTCCATTCATCCAATAAAATTTAAAGTTTTGGTTAGAGATGGCACGATACCACTTTTTTATGTCCGATACCGATATCATAAATTTGGATATCTGCCGATACCGATATGAATCCGATATAGTGTGTTTTTTAATCAATAAAACTGTTTTTTTTAATATCTTGCTGCATTTTGTATAAGTTCATACTCACGTTTAAATAAACAACAACACTAAAGCTATTCTGTTATACCTGCATGTAAAAAATACACTGCACCCAAAATATTTCATAGTTCAGCAACACTGATCAATCTAATAAACTTAAACCTACTCCATCCTCCCTATTCTGGTATTTTAAAGAGTACTTAGCAGAAATATTAAGCAACCTAACTAATAGGGTTGCAAACTCCCAGCAAAAAAAAATAGGGAACCACCCCCCACCCTCCACCTCATGATGCTTAATCGATGTAATCAACTTTAATTTGATGCAGGGTGAAAAAAAATGCACAGAAATAAATTATTTTTCAAGAATAATTAGATAGATTCAACATCTTTCTTCTACAGAATTGCAGAATTCACAGATGGTACCTTCCCAAAGGAAAAAGTACTATAGCTTACTAGGGTATATTAGACTTAACGGTTACTATATACAGTAATGGACTTCTATACATTTTACATCAGATTAAAACTTTGTGTGTAAGATTCAGATAATTATTTATTACAAGCTAGACATTTTAAATGAGAATAAGAAAGAAAAGTATGTCTTTGTGCCCCCTTTTCCCTGTTCATGCCCTATCGGCCCCCCTGGCTAAACTTTGCTAGATCCGCCCCTGCACAGTTACCAGCCGTCAGCTACATAGAAAAGGATCCTGGTTCTAGAAAGTAATATTAAATAAATTCTAACAACAGCTTATCAAGCTTAAACGTGCTGCTGTTGTTCAGCTGCTGGTTTCCTCTTTCTGGTGCAAAGTGGGCCAAAAACAAAGAAGAGAGACGGACTCGCGACAGAAAAGCCGATCAGCTGATCATTGATCAGTTTCAGGATTGAAGTAGCGGCAGCAGAGGGAGAGAGAGAAAAGAGGCAGTCGCTCCATATATCGGTTGTTAAGCTTAACATGGGAATGCTTTACAAACATTCAGAGATGAACTTACACACTTGCTTTACTTCTCTCTGGGATAACTTCCTCAGAGATGAAATGCCGGTTTGGTAGCGAGGCTACAAATACACACAGCCGCTCTATCACGTGATGCATACTGCTCCGACGTGCTACGGTTATGAGCCGAGTTACGCCGTGTCGCAAGTTTTGTGAGGTGTTTTTTTGATATTTAATGGATCGGATTACATTTTTTATTTCTCGCCAATATCCGATCCAGTAATTTAGGTCAGTATCGGACCGATACCGATACGTAATATCGGATCGGTCCATCTCTAGTTTTGGTTATAATTTTTCAAACTTCAATATGGCATGTGTAAACATACTAGTTTTCTTAAGTAAGCCTAAATTATTTCTGTTTCAGAATCAGAATGAGAATCTTTAATGTCAAGAACAACAAAAATTGTATGCAAACTGAAAAAAAATACTTTTTTATTGAACCACAGCTGTGCAAATGATCTGGTTTAACTTTGAAATCCTCAAAACTTGCAAAATGAAGTTAAAACTGAGGATTATCTTCCAACTTACAGAGACACACCGTGCCAAAAACAAAAGAAATCAGTTTAGACTTGAGAAAAAGACTCACTGATGCTCACAAAGCCGGAGCTGAAAATACAAAGTTAACAAAGCTTTTTCACATGTTGGGAACTGGAGTGAGAAGTATCACTGATACATTTAAAGACAGCCACAGTACAGAACAAGTCTGGCAGAGACTGGAAGGAATAAATTTCAAAGACTGGAAAGAAAGTAGTGAGAGATGTGTCTAAAGACCCAAGAACAACCAACTCCTAACGAACATCGTCCCCACAGTGAAACTTCCAAAGTGGAAGGAAACATGAAGAAAGAAGGAAATGTGAAGATCCTGGAGAAAAACATCAAGCAGTCAGCAGCAAAACTGTGTTTGGGTCATCGCTTTGTCTTCCAACATGACAGCAACACAAATTATACGTGGCTCCTTCTCTGGGCGATGAAAAAACACCTTCAGAAGGCCAAAGTGAGCATTACTGACTGGCCTGCACAAAGTCCTGACCTTAATCCTGCTGAACATCTGTGAAGGGAACTGAAGACCGAGCTCCATGAAAGATGATCATCAAATCTGGACGTGCTTGAGAGATTCACCAAAGATGAATAGGCTGGGGTAAATGTGTGTGACACTTGCTGAAAACTACAACAAACAACTTCAGGCTGTTATCCAACAGAGACTACACACCGCTGACTGTTAGCATCAGTGTGGCTAATAATTCTGACCGTGCTAGTTTTGTGTTTTTGCAAAGTAAAAAGTAATGTGAGCATCCAAAATAAAAGTAGGATGTTTGAACACGCTGTGTTAAAGATTCCCACTGTGTTTAATGAAATGTTCATTGAGCGACTAATGAAGTGATCATATTAGCCAGTGAAACAATGACATTATTCCATTTTTACCTATAACAGTTGTGACCGATCTGTGTTTAATTCTGGGTAACACACACTCATTGCTTAATCAGTCTTACTGAAGCTACTCAGAGTTGTGTTGCTGCCATATGTGACCTGCTTCTGAGAAAAATTGATTAGTGTATTAATCTTTTATCTGTCAGCACAAGGAGTGAACTAGTGGCATTTTTGTTTGATACAATATCTCTGGCCTCAAATGTTCAAGCCTTGGGACTCTCCTCCGTATCTGCCGTCGCTTTATCTTGGCGGCCTTGACGACTTTCCTGCCTGTGTGCGCTTGTGTTTGCAGCCACGTGGTGATTAGAAAGCTGAGATGATGTAAGGGACCGGGACAACATGTTGGCCACTAGAAAAATCTCAGCAAGCAAAGTTCATAAGGAATTATTTTCTAATTTTATTCTAAAGTGCTTTAAGAAGACATAAATATTATATGCTGAAAGGTTTCAAAAAACACCTGAAGCTCTTGGGGGCTTATTTCAGGTGTCTCTCTGTAAGAGGGTGATTCATCAGTGGGAAGGTCCCATCGGGTAGCTCCTCCAGCCCTCCTCTCTTCCTGGGTGTGGACAGCAGGAAGTATCCAAATAAAGAGAGACGGACTGCTCACAGAGACACAATCACCAGAGAGCATCCTGAGCAGCAGCCTCCACCCTCCTCATCTTCCATCAGAGCTGCAGAAGGTAAGACGAGCTGCACGAGTAGAACAGTAAAGAGTCACTGACGAGCAGCTCTGTGGCTTTAACGGGATAAATAACAGACGAACGAAGGAGTGGGGAAAAACTCACACACTGACTTTTAGAACTTTTAAATTCCAAATCCTCCTTTTAAAGGATAAATTCAGTGTTTTTTGTTTTTTGCTCATGGTTCTCATGGTACTCAGTTTTTTATTCATATTTTTATGTTTCTCTTCTTTGAAGTTTGGTGTTTAATGAGAAAATAAACTTAAATTTGGAGAGGAAATGTGCCGAAAATTGATGCAAGGAGACAAACTTTACTGACAGTTGAAGGAGCACGGAGATGTTTACATCGCACTGTCATGATTGCTCTGTTAGTCTGTTTGTGTGACGTCCTCAGAGTCACAATTTCAAACATCCTGACTGCTGGGATTTTCCTAACTTTACAGATGATGTACAGTAATCACCCCAAGTGTTACCATTTGATGTTTGTGCTACTTTCTGTCCAATCACAGATGTCCAACTGTGTTTTTTTCTTTCAGGTCTTTGTCAGGCGATTGGTTCCCTCCAACATGCTCTGCCCACTGCTCTTCCTGTCTGCCTTCATCTTACTGGCAGGTAAGCATGCACCACAGCTACTTTAAAAGTATCCTTACTGGACTTGAGTATTTGGTGATTAGTATTGAGGAACTGATAATCAGAGACTGAGGAACAAAGACCAAATGACCTGAAGTGAGGAGGGACAGTGAAGGACATTTGAAGTGCTGATAATCTGACAAACATGGACAGATTTTCCTGGGATCTTTGCTTTCTTATCTTTATTTTAGAATAAACAATCATACAAACAAACATAAGCAGTTTTAAAAGAGTTCATGGGATGTAGATCTCTGTCATCCACCCATCCATCAATCTGATGGTTCATTAATTACATTCAACACGACTCCCTGAACTCTTTCAAACGCCCTGTCTTGTCTTTAAGTTTCTATGTTTTTCTTGTGGAAGTCCTTGTCATGTATTTCATACACTTTGTTTTAGCCTCACTGGCACTCTGAATGTTATCAACCCATCATATTCACACCAAAACAGCTTTGATTCTCTTTTCCAAACTCTGCATAACTGAGCTATACAATGCTGGATCTGAAGTTACAACATAGTAACATTTCTGTACTTCAGTGTTTAGGCCTGTCGTGAGAGCACATGTTAATGTACTACTGTAACACGGATAAGACTTCATAAGTCTCCATATATCCAATCAACCCTATTTCTTTAGCAAAATAATTTGAATAGTTGTTTTACACCAGCTATGAGACTGATCATGACCTATCCGGCTGTCCATCGCTGCATCCAGTATGCAGCTATTGTGCTCTGCTATTACAAATGAGAGTATAGAGTGAGTAAGTAATAAAAAGGTTAAGTCTACTATACCCGTCCATATAAGTTCCCCAAGTTTAACTTGTAATCTACCCTCCTTTTCCAAGATTTTGGCAACTTGTACGAATACTTTGTTTCTACAAACTGCTAAATGATGATGTCATAGTCATAGCACATTTTTTTCCCTTCGTAAAGTCAACGCGTGAACGTGAAGCTTCCTTTGTTTGTTCTAAAAGCTAACGGGCTGCAGCTCACACCTCTCACGTGTCTCTGTGTCTTCAGGTGCTCAGAAACAGACAATTACTAAGTCTTCAGTGTTGAACATCAGCTCATGTCCCATCACGTATTATGGACAGAAGTACGAGCAGCTCTATGTGAGTAGGATGAAGCCTGATGTTTTAGGAGATCTTTATGTGTTGTTGCTGTTTAATCTCCACCTGTGGCAGAGATGATGTTTGCAGACTGAGTGAAGAGTTCAGAGCTCAGTGTCTCATTAATGTCCTCTGCAGTGATGCTGAGTATGTGAACATCACCTGATGCAGCTTCCTGAAGCAGAGCGAGAGCTCTGACTAAAAACGGAGCACCAACAGTTCAGCTGTACATGACAGAAAAACCCACAAAATATTTTGCTATTTGATTTGTTGTGTCTCTGATTTTCCACAGGTGAACTTCACGAGACAAAAGATTGTGTTCTGTTTTGACCACTTTTACAACCCTGAGAATAAAGGCGACTGCATCGTGGGGAGCTCACCTAACACAATGACAGCAGATTTTGATATAATTCAAGCAGATTCTTTTCTTGATCAATGGATTAGAAAAAAAATACAAACGATTCAGAACAGTTTGAGATGCAGTGTGCAAATAACCACGCAGGTCAGAAAGTCAATGGTGAGTCCTGCTCTGTTTGTACAAGGTTTGTACAGAATTTGAAATAATCAAAGGAAGTTATTATACCAAAAGTTGGATGCATACATTCATGCCAACAATTCCGGAAAGACGTGTGGGTTTTTTTATTCTTATTTTTTTAAAGGGACATTGTAGACTAATTAACATGAGTATGTCAGATGCAGCCATACAGGCTAGTTTTCACCTGAAGGGTGAAGGAAAACCAAAGATGCAAAGGCACCTAAGCATAGACAGGAGACAGGACCAACGCATGTGAATGATAAAAGTAATGCATAATCATTACCAAACAAATTAAACATCAAAAGCAACTATAAAATATCGAAAACAAAAGCACGTTAAGACAATACAGGCCATGAAAAAAGAGACTTGCATGGATACCACTTCAGAACATGACAACATGTCGGATTATCGAGTAGCCACCGTTTTACTGATTTGGAGAAAGAGATGCTGTGTTCTTTCGTTCTGTGGGTTTAATATTCCAAGTGTGTTATCACAGGCATGACCAGCCATCGTGACAACTGTAGACATGATTATTAACTATTATTATTATGATAAGATGTGGTTTTCTGTCTGTAAGATGTCTTTTTGCATGAGGTAAAAGTTTTAATTTAAACAACCTCATGGTAAATTGTGCAAAAAGCTTTCTATAAATCAAGACTGACTTCCTCGGACATGACTTCCTAACGTTTTCTAAAATATAATAACAGTTTCTGTAGAATGATTTTTTGAAACCCAAATTGCATAGGATGCAATGAGAAGGAAGTCATTGGTAACAGATTGGTTTTTGTACTCTACCTGAGGACTCAAAGCAATGTCACATTCACAGCCACTGCTGTCTATCCAACATTCAGACACTAATAGATGCATCTGAGAGCAACTCGGATTTAATATCTAGACTGGAGCCGGGATCGACCTCCTGAGCTATAGCCACCCTATGATCGCGTCTGTTTAAAAATCAGTTTTTCTGCTATTTTTGATACTAGCAGAAGGATTGGCCTGATGATTGGTTATATAAATCACCTGGTTACTGCAGTTTTTATAGCATATGGAAACACTCCATTATGAAATTCAAAATGTTTTTAGCAATGCAGCTCAACAGGCCCAATGTTAATGCTAATATTGTGAACCTGAGCTTTTCTAAACACTTTCAGATGAAACTTCTTCACAGTATCTGAATCTTTCCTGTTAACCTGTTTACAGATTACCTTAGCCCTATTCAACTTTGGGACAGAAGCAGCTCTGAGTTTGGAAGCATACACCATTGGTCCAGTGGTGAGTCTGTGTGTGTATAAACAATTACATTTTGATGTAATATGTTAAATACTTTGTATCTAATGGAAACATTTGTGTCTGTTTCCAGCTTGATGTCAGTTGTCTCTGCTATGTGATTATAACATTACCTGTGTTTGTTTCTGTTTAGATCTATACTGGTCAGGTCAGTAAGGTTGTAATCGACAAAGTAGAGGTTAATAACATTCTAGAGAGCTATCAAACTGATGATATCTTAGATATCAGTGGATGCAGACACTCAGGTTAGTGAATCTTAAACTCCTACCGTGACTTTGGGATTATGTAAATCTGAAAGATTTGATTGTTACTGTTTTGTTTTCACTTGCAGTTGGAAAACTATTGAACTAAAGTGAAGCCTCTGTCTCTTCCCAGGTACTGTGTATAAACCTGGTACTGTGGTCAACTCCAACCCACAAATCTGCTCCAGTGTCACCTGTTCTGAGACTGCAACCCTCCAGACCTCTGGTTGTGGTCCATTGGAGCATTGTCAAGGCAACGACATGTAAATATTTCCTCTTCATATTTTGTTACTAAAAGGTTTTAAATAGCTTAAGAAATAGAGGGTCCCATGGGGTAACCTTCTTTGGCAGCAACTCATGGTGATGTTTGTGGTTGGCTGCCTTCATCAGCTGCATGTTGGACACCACCTGCACTGTGACCGGCCCCATCATCGACGTGCACGGCCAGATTAACTCCATCCAGGATCGCTGTGCGTACTCTCTGTTCTCGACTCCGTCACTCCCAGACTTCCAGGTTCAGGGGAACTTTGATGACCGGCGTCGTAAAGATGTGAGCTTTTTGGACAGTGTGACGCTGCGTGTGGACGGGCATGACATTCACCTGGAACAAGGTGGGAGAGTTCAGGTAAGCGACCTACAGCCACAGTTCATGTGTCAGAGTGGAGTCTGATCCAAAGTCCTCCCTCATCCTCTGCTGTGTCTCCTCTCATCTTTCTTCTCAGGGCTGTTAGAAGCAGTTCTTTCAGAGCTGCTGAACTCAGTGGTTGTTGCTGTGAAATCAGCCTGTTTGTGTGTTTGGCATGTTTCACTCAGTGTTTCCTCCACTTTGTCTCTGCTGCGATGCAGCTGAACGACTCCACGCTGACCCTCAACAGCTCATCTCAGCTGGTTCATGGTGTGCAGCTCTCTAAGGACCAAACTGGAGTCACTGCCAAGCTGTCGCTCTCCAACCTCACCATCTCTGTCTTCTTTGACGGCGACACCGCACAGATCCGCTTAGAAGGTACAGAAGATAAAGTTCAATTCATGTAATGTAAACTGTGCTGTTATTTTTTGACCTGCTGTTATTTATTGGCTGTTTGAATATTGATGCTGATCTGACTCATTCTGTCCTGATCCTGTGCAGGACCTGCTGGTTCATCTGTGGAGGGTCTGTGTGGAAACTCCAGCAGGTCTCTGAGAGACCTGAGACTCTCTGAGTACAGCTCCACCAGGTAAGACCTCATCACAAGAGTCCCTCTGACTGCTGCTGCTGATGTTGCAGATATTCTGTGTTTGTATGAATGAGGCTGAACTTTGTTTGTCGCCCCCTAGCTGTGAGATGCAGTACAGTGAGACTGCTGACAGCACGATCAACTGCACCAGTGTGACTGAACGGTGAGCAGACTGATCCTCTGTTTTGTAGCTTCATTTTTATGGTGAATTACATGGTACATCACATGCGACTGCAGTATAGATGGAAGATAAACACAGCTGATTACAGATTATTATTTTATTGTCTTCAATTTTGTTTTTCTATCTGTGTTACAGCTGTAATCTCCTGAAGGAGGCGCCCTTCTCCTCCTGTAACAGTGACATTGACCCAGAGCCCTACATAACCGCCTGCACCGACACTTTGTGTAAATATCCTGCAGTGGACGGACTCAACTGTCAGTTCCTGAAGGCCTACGCCAGAGCCTGCAGTCTACACGACCACACTCTGGATGGCTGGACATCAAAGACCGGCTGTTGTAAGACCTTAATAAGACCTTAATAAGCTCTCCTTTGTTAAAAAAAATTGAACTGTGGATTTTTAGAGCTCACATGTTTTCAGGATAATACATCAGTGTGTTCCTCTGTAGCCTCTGAGGCCTTCTGTCAGGACAGGACCTGCAGCGATCACGAGTTCTGTGGTGAGAAGACGGTCGGTGGTGACACTCGTTGCTTCTGTCGGGCCATTTTTGCCTCCAAGTACCAAGCAAACAACTCTTTGGGTACGACAGCTGTGACATCATCATGACAACAGGACTGAATAATGGAGGAAAAGTTCTAACAGTGATTTTTCTGACTGATATTGTGACGTTCAGGTGATCCAACGGTCTGCAAGCAGAACTCTGCTTCACTCACCCTGGTCGGTTGTCTCCTGGAGGACAAAGGCATCGACTACTCTACCTTACACCTCAAGGACCCGACCTGCAGGGGTCAGGTGGACGAGCTCACCCACATGGTGACCTTCAGCTTCAACAGCAGCAACAGCTGTGGGACGGAGGTCACGGTGGGTTTTATCTCCTGCTGTTTAAGCTTTGACCTCTGTGAATTCTAAAATTGTTGGTCATCTGAAGTTTATTCCAGGCAGTCAATCTCTTAAAAAGTATCAGATGTTAAAGATGAAACAATGAAGAACTTGCTTAGTATCTGATTGTTTGAACCTGCAGGCCAACAACAGCTACATCATCTATCAGAACACCATCAGGAGCCAGAATTACTCTTCCGATGTCATCACTCGCAATGACCAAGTCCAGATCAACTTCTCCTGTGTCCACAGTCAGCCAAACATCAATACTGCAACCTTCAGAATCAGAGACTGGTTTGTAGTGGCTGCTAGCTATTGTCTAAATTATTTTAAGATGTGGGGGTTGATGTTAACAACAGCGTAAATGTGTGCATTCTGCAGGTCTGTTGCACAGCACATTACATCTGGAGCTTGGAATTACACTCTAACTATCAAGGCCTACACCGACGCCAGGCGCACACAACTTGTGAAGTGGAACACTGAATTGCAGTTGAACCAGAAAATCTGGATGGAGTTGAAAACTGATGGCCTGGACGGAAACATGGTTGCTCTGGTGAGCAAATCCTGCTGGGCAACCAACAAGGCATCACCCACCAGCACTCCAAGACACGACCTAATATTAAATGGGTGAGAGAGACTCAGAGGTGGTGGCGGCTTGCTGCTGCTCAGAGATTAATTCATAAAAGTCCTTATGATTGTTTCTATGGACTCCTGAACAAAGTTTATTTTCCTGCTTATGAACAGCTGTGCAAACCGTGCTGACCGAACGGTGCAGGTGCAGGAAAACGGACTGGGAACCTCCACTTACTTCTCCTTCAACATGTTCCGGTTCACTGTGGGCTCTGCTGACATCTTCCTTCACTGCCAACTCCACCTGTGTCCCAAACAGGGGAACAACTGCATCCCGGTACACATCACTGCCAAATGTTCATAGAAAAATTTACCTAATCTGGCCACCTTTTTTGATTTCATTAGACATTTCTCTGCACATAGGGCTTTCTCTTCAGTGTGCCAATGTGCAAGCATTGAAGCGAATTATTTACTGTTCCTCATCCATAGTGTCTTTTGCTATTGATGTCCAAATAGTTTCTAGCCATACACAGAGAACTGGCTTGGATAAAACTTCAATTCTGTTGAGCAGATTTAATATTTAATAGATTCAAAGACAGCTCGCACTGAAGTCTGAACTTTTGCTTGGCCAGTTCATCAGGTCCAGTACTTGACATTCTTTTTTGTTGGTCAAATAGTGTCTGCACAGAACTTGACTTATGATTGGGGTCATTGTCTTGTTGGTATATGTACCCACAACCATTCAGCTTCAGTCCAGAAGAGACTCCATGATGCACTAAGATATTGTGGTAGACTTTCTTGTCAATGACACAATAGATTTTTTTCCTTATTTGCCCAAGCTGTTAGTTTATGGGTGCAGTGCATCTAGCATTATAAAGTTCTTCAGCTTTTCAGCAGACATTAACATGATGATGCTGTTCATTATTCATCAACAGAGTTCATTATTTTTAAAAGATGAATTGACCCAGATGCTGATCAAATACTATCATCAGATTCAATAAAAATTGTATAATTAGAAGGTTTTGACACAAAAGGTCATATGTTTTCTGCCAGTGGCTTCAGTTCTGAATAAATGGCTCACTGTTGGTGTTGTAAAGTCTGGACTTCATTTTCCTTTGTCTTTAACTTCCAGACGTGTAGCAAAGCTGCTCGCAGATACAGATCTGCCAGTTTCACATATGAACCTGAAGCTCCAGCCTTCATCAGCGTGTCCTGGACTTATTAGGTAAGCTACAACCTGCTGTTGTGGTTTACCATCATTATATATAATGCGGTTATTGCTGAAGAGAACATTGAAGTTTAAGTAAGAAATTCAGAAAGAGGAAACATGCGTGATTTGTTTGGAAATTTTTAGTGGGGTTAAGTTTACTGCCTATGAACTGAATGTCCTAGTTTATATTGTGGTGTGAAAAGGTGTCCCCCCTGACCCCTCCTGATTTCCTATTTTCTTTTCAGGTTTGTCACACTTAAATGTTTCAGATCATCAAAAGAATTTAAATGTTAGACAAAGATAAGACAAGTAAATACACAATGCAATTTCTAAATGAAGGTGTTTATTTTTAAGAGGAAAAAAAATCTAATCTAAAAATCATCTAAATGTCCCATTGTGGAAAAAAGTGATCGCTCCCTTAAACCTAATAACTGGTTGGGCCAAACTTAGCAACAACAACTGCAGCCACGTGTTTGCCATAAATGGCAAATGCCTTTTACAGCGCTGTGAATGAATTTTGGCCCACTTATCTTTCCAGTAGCCACATTGGAGGGTTTTCAAACATAAACCACATTTTTGAGGTCATGCTACAGCATCTCAATCGGATTCAGTTCAGGGCTTGGCTTTGGCCACTCCAAAGTCTTCGTTTTGTTTTTCTTAAGCCATTCAGAGGTGGACGTGCTGATGTGCTTTGGACGATTGTCCTCCTGCAGAACCCAAGTGAAAATGTCAGGCCATTTGTTCATGACCTCAGCTTGAGGTCAAGAATCATTCTTTTGTGACCTCCTGCATGAGTTCCTGATGCGCTCTTGCAGTAATTTTGGTAGGCTGGCCAATCCTGGGAAAGTTCATCACTGTTCCAGGTTTTGTCCATGTGTGGATAATGGCTCTCACCTTTCTAACCCTTTCCAGACTGAAAGATGTCACCTACTTTGTTTCTCAGCTGTTTCTTTGGATCGTGGTGTGTTGTATTGCTTTTGAGATCTCTTAGCTTGCTTCAGTTTGTTAGACAATTTCTGTTTAATCACAAACACTTTTTCATACAGGGCCATGTTATCTTGTCTAATATTTAAATTTGTTTGATGACCTGAAACACTTAAGTGTGAGAAATACACAAAAAATAGGAAATTAGGAAGGGGGCAAACACTTTTTCACACCACTGTATGTAGTGTGACAGTCCAGCGTCAGGGCAGAGGGCATCCTCAAACACAGACGATTCCAACAGAAGAAGTGGGAGATGATTGGCTGAAAAGAAGCCAAGGGCTGTAACAGAAAGAACAGTAGTCACAGTTTGCTCTGATTGTCTTCTCAGGTGGTTTCCATGGTGACTTGGATGGACTGACTGACCAACCGAGTGCTGACTAAATGTGACAGTGTTCAGCAGAGACAAGAGACATGCTGCTTTTATCTATCTCCTTTATACTTGTACTATTCCTGCTAAACAATGGAAAAATAAAGTGTGTGGTAACCAACCAGAGTCTGTCTTTTTACAGAATTTCATTACTTCTATTTTTTTTTTTTTTTTGCTCTGAAACCGTTCAGCTTGAACACCAGTAATTTCAGCTTTAATGAATATTTCCTGCAATACATTACACATTCAGAGGCTTTAAAAAGCTGACAGGAACAATGAAAAATGAAAAGTTGTTCACTAATATTAGTGTTACAGATACCACCCATTCATTCCACATTTAAACATACAGTTGTGGTCAGAGGTTTATATACACTCATTATGAATGTCATGGTAATTTGTTTTTTTAAAAATAATTTATTGAAACTGACCTTTTTCAATAGTGGAATGATGGTATAGCATACATCTTTAATTACTTAAAAAAACAAGAACTGGGTGCTTAAGTTTGAATTTATTTGGAATTTTCTCTAATTCACACAGGGTCAAAAACTATGCATATAGACTCAAATATATACTTACACCTCACTAGTATTTGGTTAAATGTCTCAGAAAGTTTGACCTCAACCAGACACTTTTGGTATCCATCAACAAGCTTTTGGCATTATTCAGGCTGGATATTTGACCAGTCATTATGGCAGAATTGGTAGAGTTTATTTAAATTGGTTAGTTTCCTAGCAAAGACCTGGCTTAGCTACTGTTATCTTGCTTTGTTTTGGTTTGTGTTTGGGATCATTGTCAAGTTGAAACATTTGAAGATAGTCCTTCATTATTGCATCCACTTTGCGTAACCACTAGCACTAGTATAAAAACTGCCCCAGAGCAAGGTTAACGGCCGCTGCAGTCCTACTCCTCCAAACACACCTCTTGTCATTGTGGCCAAATAGTTCAACGTTTGTCTAGTCTAATCACAAAGATTTTCTCCAGAAGGCATTTGGCTTGTCTATATGGGCAGCTACAAATTTCAGTCGAGCTTGAAGGTGTCATTTTTCGAGCAGTGGTTTGTTTCTTGGTCATCACCCTCTCATTCCATGGCGATTTAAAACCGACTTCTCTGTGGATGTTGATGCTGGTGTTCCAGAAGTTTCTTGTTCATGGCAGGCTTGAGCCTGGCTGATCCCTGAACATCCTGACCAATTTCCTCTCATCTGAGGGTGACAGTTTGGATCTTGTTTCAGACCTTAGCAATGAGACATCCAAATAACTTGTACTTAGATGAAACTGCTTGAACTGATGATCTTGGAATTTGCAGTTGTTTAGAAATGGCTCCAAGAGACCTTCCCAACTCACGTTAATCTACAGTTCTCCTCCTTATATCTTCACTTAGGCTTTCCCATTACAAGCATTTGTCAATTCAATCCAATGAGTTTTTATTTTCAGGTGCTTACTTTACCATGTTAGCACCTTGAGGTGACTGTTGCTGTGATTTAGCACTACAAAAATAAAACTGAAGTGAATTAGTTCATCCTGATCACTAACAAGAACAATATACCTTGGCAAAGTTCAGATATTTTAGAACCTTCAGCATCAAGATGTGTGAATAGATATTATATAGAACACACAAAGAGTGCACAGTAGTTTTAACACTGATGCCCCTCTTCTAGCCAACATGCAGGACAGTTGATATGGCTAAAATATCCCAAATCAAATTTGGTGCTCTTGCTAATCTCTGACCTGGATGTGAGCCTAAAGTAGCCCGTGTGGTGTATAGTGATATATAACAAGTACAACAAAGCAAATGTGGGCTACATTTGGCATAAGAAAGTCAGAAGAGACTGAATTAAATTAGAGACAGAAAAAAAAGCTTTTTGTAGCAGGCTGTAAATATCTTTATTTCTATTGTGAAGTTTGACATTTTGCATCTGTGGGAACCAACTCACTTTTGGAACTAGTCTAAAGTGTATATTAGAGAAACTGCAGTGTTCAGTGCTTTACCATTAGCTTATTTTTTTAGCCCCAGAGGTTGATTTTGCATAATGCAGCTTGGCATGCTGCAATATTAACTTCATTACATACACCAGGTTACTGACAAACCATCTAGGCTTAAGGTCCAGCCCTTTTTACAGAATATTTCTTTTTCGAGCTACCAAATGGAAAAATGGGAAAGCCAAAATGGATAAGACTACATCTAAAACACAACATCTTCTTTAGCATGAGACAAAACAAAACTCAACTCTGATCCTGCCCCTTGGTCTCAATAGGTTGGCCAATTATCCAGAACATAAATCTATTGGAATTTTAAGATCAGAAGCTTACCACCAGAAAACAAACATCTACCTAAACTGACATATGAATAGTATAAAACATGCATGTCTACAACAGTCTGATTCTAAACTACCTGAATCTGATGTAAACCCGTTCCTATTGATAGAAAATCTCTTAAAACATTTACTGTAGGAGGTCCCAAAGAAATCCAAGATGAAAATAATCATTCACAGAATTCTACAAAATAAGATAAAAAACTATTTCCATATAAAAATATAAAAATAAAGATAAGAAAAGTCAACATAAACTTAAATTATTAACTTCTTAATATCCTGTTTACATTACATAACTGACAATTTACAAACCGCTAACTTCAAAAAATAAAAATTAAATTTACTAAAACTTTACTACGATGATTAAATCAGTCCCAAAGAATCCTGGGAATTATTGTAGTTCATTGCTCTGATTGGTGACTATGAAAAGTAATCAGCATCAGCTAATGAGTCACCAATCAGAGCTGAGGATGAGTGAATGCCCCACCGTTTTAGTGCTGCTGTTCAGACGAGCCATCGTGGGCTTTATGTTCCTACTGAGGTTCAGACAAACTGTTTGGGTTTCGGGTTGGGGGTGGGCGTGGCTTGTTGTGGGAGGGGCTTCTGCTTCTCCGATGACTCTCCCTGGTCACTAGCTGTGGATAAATAAAAGTAGAAAATGAGGAACTGTCACATTGATTTGGGCCCTGAAGTGAAAAATAAACTGAATATGAGCGTAATGAAGCTGAAAATAAGTATAAGGTTGAAAACGAAAAGAAAATGCACACTTCTCAGACCCGGAGTGTACCGCCGTCTTTTATATACGATCTAAGGTTTCAGTACTAATGACCGGAAATCAGGCTGATCTAAACTACATCTACATAAAAAAGTCAAAAGATAAGACTCATATGACATTTGCTATTCATATTTTTTTAAATAAAAAAAAATTGTGAATCCTGTGACCAAATCTAAAAATCGCTGAAAAATTTGACACCAATCTAAGGCAGCACCAAAGGTGTGCAATACAGTAACAAAATTTAATGAAATGCTATAAAAGTTTAGTTAGACAAAGATGATCAGAGAAAATAAAAACCATAGTTATTAAATGATGATTTCCCTTATAAAGGGAGAAAAACAGCAGTTTTGTAATAGTAAATGGCTAATATTTGTTTTCTTGGTTTTAAGTGGGTTTCTTTTTCCACTTTCAGGACTTTTGTACAAAAACAAAGAACTCCAATGGTATCTAAGCTTAGGTTTTGGTGAAGCCCTCAGAGGTGTAATACAAATGTGTGTGTGCATGTCTTTGTGACTTACTCTGTAGCTTGGAGAGAGAGTATTCCAGCCCTCTCATGGCTTTAGCTTGGTTACTTTTAAACCTGGCAAGACCGAATTCCTGGCGCAGAAAGACAAAGAATTACTCAAAGATAAACACCCGCACTACACGTTAGCTGTATATAGATACTGACAAAGTGTCACATGGTTGGTTTTGGTATCCTGACTTGGCTTGAGAGCCAAGTCAGCATCTTCCATGCAAACTATGGGCGACAGTGGACAATCTGATAGAGACCAAACCAATCGCAGATAGGATTTTGGTGCAGCACCCTCTTTGCAACGAATTTCCCCAGTGACAACTCGCTAACTAGTCAGGGTTTTTCTAAATGACCTGTGGTTGCCAAGGAATAACCAAGATCCCAGCTAATCCAACATGAAGGTATGTAAAGCATAACATAAGCAACCCAACTGCAAAAATAATGGAATAAAATGATAATCGAGAACATGCAGACCGTTAAGGAGAACTAAGCAGCCTTTATCAAGTTAGTGGTGACCACACCTCCAGCCATTACTGGGGATCTTTTATTAGAAATACACTAAAAGAAACTGGTGTGTTCTTTATATTTTAAGTGATAGTAGGTTGAGTGTGGCCAATTCTCCAAATGACTGAAACATTTGTATGTTTGTGTATACCTGTATGGGCCGACCCAGTCCATATACAGCTGAGGAGATCCAGGCCTCCCTCCTCAGTTTGGTCCAAGATGGCCGACCATGGTCCTCTTCAAACAGACACCGCTCCACAACAGTCTGAGAGGCAGAGTACAAAGAATGTACAAAGAAGTCATTTTTTTCTCCAAACACAAAGTTCTATTCAACTCCAGTTAAATACTGAAGACGTCAAAACCAACCAGACTATAAGAGGCCTTATGTCTGTGAAGGTTCTCAGTCATCCAGGTCATCGTAGTCAAAGGAGTTTGCAAAGAAAAGCGTCTGGACTTCTTTGAGTTGATATGAACCGTTCATCGATATGAACGGTTAATTAACCACAGTGATCTAATCAGAGCGCATCTCACCATCAGCGTGTTGTGGTTCAGGTTCCAGGTCTTGGTGATAAGCGTGTGGGCCTGTGGGTCCACGATAGAGTCTTCCAGGACGTAGACCGCCCGAGCCATGTGCATGGGGAAGACCCGCTCTGCCCAGCCTGGCAGGCGGTTGGTCTTCGTCAGCAGTCGCCTGGACAGCAGGTGGTTGCTGGAGGTGACCTCGCGGTACAGGACATCTTCCGTGAGTACATGGGTGCTGGTACACCAAAACAGATTTATATTTTTGAGGACACACTTTTTTTTTTAAATGTCTTTTATTGTTTAAAAAACTGAAGCTCTCCAAACAACACCCAGGATCGATGCAGTCAAGATAAAATACACTAAGATTTAGTCCACTTGTCCACAGAAAATGGACTGTGTTTTTTCTTTTATTGTACTAGATAATAAGGTGACATTTTTCACTGTTTTATAAGGAAAAAATATCGGATTCATTGATGAGAAATGACTTTGCATATTCGCTATTAATGAAACAATCATTAATTACCTGTATGGGTTTGGGTAGCGCTGCCAGAAGGCAGCCAGCACCTGATGCCACGGGCTCTTAATGTCCACCTCGCTGTAGAAATACCTCCCCATGTCGGTATGTACTAACAGAGCTCATTCAGCAGCTGCAGGAACAACACAAGAGACAAGTTATATATTTTTTTAATATATTTTGTATTAGTATTTTGTATTAGGGGCGATCGTGGCTCAAGAGTTGGGAGTTCGCCTTGTAATCGGAAGGTTGCCGGTTCGAGCCCCCGGCTTGGACAGTCTCGGTCGTTGTGTCCTTGGGCAAGACACTTCACCCGTTGCCTACTGGTGGTGGTCAGAGGGCCCGGTGGCGGCAGTGTTCGGCAGCCTCGCCTCTGTCAGTGCGCCCCAGGGTGGCTGTGGCTACAATGTAGCTTGCCATCACCAGTGTGTGTGTGTGAATGGGTGGATGTCTGGATATGTAAAGCGCTTTGGGGTCCTTAGGGACTAGTAAAGCGCTATATAAATACAGGCCATTTACCATTTAGTGTCATGAGTTCCTCTTCATGTTTAAGTTTTTAGAATAAGATTTCTGTTCCCGTTGCTATGAGCACTCACTGAAGATGATCACGGCAAGCAGGAGAGGATAGGACAGTCATGCCAAAGTCCCCATTAATAGGACATAGACAGCTGATTGTGCCTGCGTTAGTGGCTGAAAATCTGGGAAGCTTCAAAATCTAACAGCGTGTTTAACTGACTTTAATTTTCATACCACAAAAAGCTTTTACCCAAAATAAAGTTTCAGACACTAGTTTTTTCAGACACCAAATGAAAACCATGGGGGTGCGCACGTTTTTAAATATTTTAAATATGCAATTGTTAACAGTAGAATCTAAAGTTGACACATAAATGAAAAATAACTTTGCGTTGGCCGGGAATCGAACCCGGGTCAACTGCTTGGAAGGCAGCTATGCTAACCACTATACCACCAACGCTCACATCACTAACGGGGAAAGTACACTCACTTATCCTGACATTAACACAACACCAACATTTCTATGCATTGTTTTTCATCATAGCATTTGTTTACTGTTAAAGCTGTAAGCTGCGACCGTTGTTAGGTTTGCTGCTACAGCTCGAGGCCAGCATTGCCAATCCTTTTGTTTTATAACCGCACTTCACCAGCAGGCTCAAGCTACTTAGTTAGCTATTTAACGCGGATATAAGGTCGCTGCTTCGTCATCGGCTTTTTTTAAAATCTGGATGCTGAAGTCAGCGTCCGCGGCTGCAAGCACAAACACCGTCTAACGTTAACGTCGCAGGCTGTTGTAGCTGCTGAGGAAGCTAACAGCTGCGGCTAGCCAAGTAACGGACGTACCTAAAGAGCGTGTTTCTCAAAGCCCGGCGGACTGTGAGGGAGGCCGGCATGGATAAAACACTGCAGCGGGGTAGTTCAGGGGTTTCTTTGTAGCAGCTGCTTATTTGAGACAGAAACAAAGAAGAAAAAAAGTGGAGCCAGGCGGTCATACCTGCACCTACCGCCCTTTTCCACCAGATGGCAGACTAGACAAGCAGAAATCAGGTCGCGCTGCTTGGTAAACGGTTCACGGCTAAATCCACATAAACTGCAGACCGCATGAAGTTTGGAGGTCTGTGGCGACTGCAAAAATTTGGTGCCCTCTGTGCACTCACTCTGTCAATTTACATGACCTACCACTTCGTGGCTGAGTTGCTATCATTACTAATCTCTTCCACTTTGTTATAATACCACTAACAGCTGACTGGAATATTTAGTAGTGAGGAAATTTCATGAATGGACTTGTTGCACAGGTGGCATCTTATCACAGCACAACGCTGGAATTCACGGAGCTCCTGAGAGTGACACATTCTTTCACACGTTTGTAGAATCAGTCTGCATGCCTCAGTGCTTGATTTTATATGAAGTGATAGGAACACTTAAGTTCAATTGTTTGGAAGGGCGAGTAATTACGTGTGGCAAAACAATGCATCATACAGGAATCTTTGCATACATGAACACAAAGTGGTTTTAGATAGAGAGCATCACAATACAGAACAACCATCTTTGAACAGAGGTGGTGGCTTACGACACCAACTGTCTGCTATATATACTCCAGTTTTGAGATCCCTTCCCAGACACCTTAACACCCACTCACATCCTGCGCCTTCTAGCCTCAGGAAATCACATGATAGGGTGGGGCTAGGGTTCCTTGGCTGATTGGGACCTACACTTGTTTTCACATCTTGGCTTGTGTGATTAGGTAGAGGATCATTAAGCGGTCCATAGGGCTTAAATCTGGGACTCTCCAACATTTGACCTTAGAACTGAAGAAGCTTCTCGGATGAGAGGTGAAACGTCTTCAAGCAACTTAACCTCCTAAGACCCGAACTCTTTCATGGCATGCATTTTAAATTTCTCTTTGCTATTTGGGTTGATTGGGACCTGATGAATGTAAAAATACAGAAATACCAGATATCTTTTTTTTTTTACCTGATTTTTGTTTCTGAGAAAAAGTAGATCCACACATGAGGACATTCACTTTAAATTTCGATAGAACACTTGCAGTATAATGTCCTTGTAAATGGATATCAGGCCCTTGTAGAGCAAAATTTATTATTTTAGTCTAGACAACCCAAAAGCTGTGATTGATCCCCTGTACTTGCTTGATACCCTGCACTTACCAGGGAATTCCTATCACATAAGCTGGCCCTGAATACCTACACTTCATCTTGTTGATTAAAAATACAAGAAGAGTTTAAGAAATTCTAAGAAAGAATTTTTTTCTTTCACAACCACTGTTCAAACATAACTTCCAAAAGAGCTGCACAGGAAAGGAGTGTCTCCTGTCTGGTAAAATACCTTCAATTCAGTCCAGGTTAAATGACTCAATAATATGGGCTGCGCCCCATAAAGTGAAGCAAACTTTTCTTGTAAAATTACGGTGACCATATTTTGATTTCCAAAAAGAGGACACTTGGCTCAGTCATTAAACTTTAATAATATTGTTTGCTTAAAGAAAACGTTGACATATTTAAACGATAGGCTTTTACAAGTCAACAAGTGCAAAAAAGAGGACTGTTGTTCACCCTAGTAAAATGGTGAAATATTATCCATTCATCCATTCCCTTCTGCTTATCCAATGGGGAAATATCGTTTTTCTGAAAAATTCTCAATAAATTATGCAGTACAGTGGTCCCTTGTTTATCGCGGTAGTTACGTTCTAAAAATAACCTGCAATAGGTGAAATCTGTGAAGTAGCCAACTTTATTTTTTCCAATTATTATAGATGTTTGAAGGCTGTAAAACCCCTCACTACACACTTTATACGCTTTTCTCAGACAGGCATGAACATTTTCACACTTCTCTCTCTTTTTTAAAGACTCTCAAAGTTCAAACCTTCATAGTAAAATAAGTCCAGTATTATAGAATGAAACCAAAGGCACCCGCAGGTGTCTTTGATGGTGCAAAACGTTTCATAGACATTGTTGTTTGTTGGGCCGAAAACTTACAAACATGACAATGGTCTACAGCCAATCAGGACGCAGAACACAATGCGCTGGAAAAAAAAAAAAAAAAAAAAACACAAAAAAGGAAAAACTACAGAGCCCGGCAAGGGACATGGGAGGGAAAAAAATGAAGATGAACTTTACAAAAGTAACTCGGGATCTTGCAAAACGTTTGCGAGATCTCGCAAAATAGGCCGCATCCTTCAGAGGCTGCCAGCTTGAAGCTGACGATCCAGGCAACGAAGGCTGGCCCAATTCGAAGGCTGCTCCAAATGCGTCCTTCGTGGCCCAACCCTATCCCAGAATTCATAGCATGGCCCAGCCAATTCCAGTTTCTAACAATGGCGGCAGCTAATTAGTTTTAATATTACTCTTTCTGGGTCACAAAATAAACTTATAAGATATTTTCAGGCGAGAATGTAGCTATGTAAACCTCAAATATCTGCTCGGTTTATCAAGACATCACATATTTGCAAAAGTGCTCCAACGTTTTTGGAGATGTCTGTTACCCACCAGTTCGAAGTTTTGCGAGATCTCGCAAACAACATAACATAACATAACATAACATAACATAACATAACATATGTTATCTCGCAAACATAACATAACAACTGAACATGTTGGCATTTTACAATTATCCCCTCTTTCTGTCAGCATTATAGATTCAGCTGTGTTGTAAAGTTAATAGGGTAATTAGGATAAGTGATGGGTCCTAAAGTATCCTTTAGATCAATGACTAGATGCTGAAAAAAAACACGGTGAAGAGCCCACCTCTTGGGTTGCAGTTGCCTTTGTCTTCATCCACACGTACACGGTTAATTATGACCCCCCATTTAAATCAAATACCCCCATCCACATAAAACTACAAAAAAAACCCATCTCAAGCATTGTCAAGACCCAAACAAACATATAACCCTAATCTGACTTTAAAAAAGTAGATAAAGGCGAAAACATCGCAAGACAACATCTCTGTTTTCCTTTTTCATGTGTAAATGTAAAAAACGAGTCTTTCATATGCTTCATTTACATGTACACAAAAACACATAAAGCAAAGAAAAAGCATAAATTGCATAAAAAGACAGGACTGTAATGGTAAAGCGCAAACTGGGTCACAAAACAACTACATTTTATTGCCAACACAACTTTTAGCATGTGTTACCTTGTCTGTGCAAGCACCTGCACAGACAGCATGCTAAAACAAATGTAGCCAAGAGTGTACGGCAAGCTGAGCACAGCAGCCAGAGCCTGAACTTAAAAAGGTAACAAAGACAGTAATTAGCAGTTCGCCTTGCACTGTTGTATGTCCCGTTTCTATCTGTATGTTTCAGCACTGGATGTATAGTTAGCTTAGTTGCCTTCCAAGCAGTTGCCATAGGTGTGATTCCTGGCCAAAGCAAAACTGTTTTGAGATTGTAACTCAGGAGGAAGAGTGGGTCGTTTACCTATCAGTGAGTGAGTGGTTACTCTGTTTACTCTGCATATCTAAGTGAGCTTGGGTAATATATTGAACCTTAATGCTTTCATATGAGTGAGTGCAAATGTTAAACAATGTTGTGTAACATGTTGAATGTAAATGTTGAATGTCTGTTACTTGGTGTGAAAAGCTAATTTAGAGCTCCAATTGAGTGAAAAGCACAATATGAGTAGCACACTGGCTATTTCTGTTGCTACAGTAGAATTACAGTGACACTTACTTTGAAGTCTGCTTTTGTTGTTGGTTTTGTATTCGTACTATAAGAAAGATCATATGTGTCTCTTCATTAGGACATGGATTTTCTCTAGAGAGAATGTACCAAGCAATGTGTAATACATAATTATTTTTGAGAGGACTAGTTCTGCTAAAGTGATTTTTTAGAGGAATTAAGTTCTAAGCTTTTATTGTCAATGTACAAAAAAACAAGAGCATGCAAATTGTGTCAAAAAATGCATTGTGCTACTAACGCAACCTTTGTCCTCAGCAGGTATCTGCACAAACAATAATAACACAAAGCTAGCGAAGATCCTAGAGTGACATCAAAGCTGAGTGCATGCAGACCTGAGCCCAGCAGCCAGAGCCTGAACTGCAACAGGTAACAAAGGCAGTAATGAGGAATTAGGCGTGGACACTGGAGCCTCCATTTGACCTGTATTTTTAAGCATTGGTGGTATACTGGTTAAAGCTAGGGCCACAGCTATCGATTATTTTGATAATCGAGTTAGTTATCAGTTAGTCCGTCTTTTAATCGGATAAAAATGCTTTTGTCTTATTAATGAGCAATAAAACCCATTCAAAGGGAAAAAAACCCCACAGGTCTTTCAGAATGAACTGCATATTAGTTTACATTTTAGAAATTGCAATGTTTTAAAGTTTAACTGCATACAATATCTTTTTTATTAAAAAAAAAAAAACTAAACCCTTTGATTGGATGCACATGTCATACTGAAAACATTTTCTTAAATTCAAGAAATATATAAATAATCTCAAGTATGGTCAAAGGGCAAAGTCAAATAAAATAAGATATATACGCAATCGAAACTAAAGCATACCTTTACTCTGTTTTCTTGCAAGGCTGTCTGAGGAGGCAACTTTTTGTCCTGCGGAAAACAGACGCTATGATGATATAGACGTTAACTAATATTAGTAATAATTCAGTGTCCAACCTAACAACAACCCTCACGTCAGTGGCTCAGAGTTGCCCATGTACATTTTTATTGGCCTGTGTAACAAGCTTTTATTTTTATATTTTTAAACATGAATCCAGTTTAATTGATAAAATATTTTATATTACTCCACTTTCAATCTGAAAAATGGTACGAAAGCCTTGAAATAAATCTGGTCTAGTACACCCCATGCCCCCCTTTAGAGTCACCACTATTTGCTGGAGGTATTGCTTCCATGTAAAATTTGAATACACCTCCTGGAGGCTTACTGCAGACTTTTTGCTGTGTAAAACAAACAGTGGTGGAGGGAACAGCTACAAAGTTTCCTTTTCTTCATTTTGAAGTTTATTGATCAGGTGGTTTGATGAAGGACTCCCGCTAGCTTTTTCCCAGTTAAGGTTTTAATGGTGATTACAGGAACAGGGCCTCTGTTTTAAACACTAGAAACACTTTCTTTTACTCAGTTTGAGCTTACCATCTCCATCATCACTGCTGCTATGTTATCTGTGTTTTTGTTTAAAACTGGGGGCTGTGTGGGCTTAATGTTTTCAGAAGTTTTATTCATGCACTGCTCCTAAATACATTCCTACTGCAGAGCTGTTTTTAGTTACAAATGTGAGTGAAATGCTTGTCTTTTCATCACTTAACACAGCGGTCCCCAATCCACCGGTCCATGAGTCGTTTGGTACCGGGCCGTGACAGTTGAGGCTTGAGTGTGAAATGTACTGTTTTCAGGGTTTTTATTGTTTTTTATCGTTATTTTTTAAATCATTTTTATCGTTAACTCGGTTTCCCTGGGTTTTTTCCTGTGTGTTATGAATAAATCTTCTTTTTTTGGGTACCGGTACTGGTTTTATTTTGTTATATTTGTCCGCGACACCTTAAAGGCCGGTCCGTGAAAGTATTGTCGGACATAAACCGCTTCGTGGCACAAAAACGGTTGGGGACCGCTGATTTAACACATCGGCATACTGCAGAGTCATGTGTTAAATGAAGCACTCTCTGTGTCAAGAGTTTTATAATCAAATTACTGGAATTACTCGATGAATCGTTGCAGCCGTAGTTAGAGCAGTTGATACGGGTTTGATTCTGAGTCAATGCAAAGCTGCTTTGCTGCTGTAGCGGAGAGGAAGAGCAGGTTGGTCATTGTCCTTGGCTGCTCTACTCTTTATGTAAAAAATATTTTTGGGCAAGATACCGTACCTGATGAGCCTGTGTGTGTGTGTGTGTGTGTGTGCAATTGTTAGACAAGGTGTGCTTGAAATAACTCCTCAGACTGAGCAGAATGGTGCTTTATACGCACCAGCAGTCACTTCAGTTTGCTTGTTGTTGTTGGTTTTGTGTTCGTACTATACAAAAAATCATATGTATATTCTCATTAGCATATATGATTAGGATAGGGGTTTGTGGTGGTGCGTGGAACTGTAGCCTCAAGTTTATATTGTTATCATGTTATGTGACAGTGTGTTTAAGTTCATGTTACAGAGTTAAGCAAAAGTAACAGGTAAGGCACCAAATTAGTTTCTCTGGAGAGTAAATAAGCAACACACTGCATTGCTTTTAAGGAAAGTAACAAGTAATGTTTAACGCTTTAAACTTTTTGAGTAACGACCACAACATTCTGATAACTTTGCCCTCTGACCTCTTTAAATGTGGGCACGTCTGGGTCCAACAAGCCCACATTAACAAAAATGTAGTAAACAATCACACTAATAATACAACAGCAATCCAACAAAGTCACTGGACTCAGTTAAAATCATCCACACTGTCACAAAAATAGCGAGTAAATTCATTCAGTGTTTCCTCGCTCAGCTCTCTCTCTCCATGTGGTTACTAAGGTCTCTCCATCTCTCTCTCTGTTACCGGCAGGCAGCCAATCATCTGCAGGGTCTCGCGCCTCCTGTTTTCGCCTCACCTCGCCTCAGTGCCAATCAGACCGTTCACACTGCGCACACGCCACGGCACGTCGCCACGGGCGCCGCTGACAACAGGAGACACGGCGGAGGGCACAAGCCACCACACACACAGACACACACACACACACACACACCTCCCCTCCCTGTTACTGAACATCAGCGTTGTGTGTACCCCCTGCCACCACCCTCCCTCGCTCCCTTCACTCTGTCGCGAGAACGACGCACGTATCCGTTCATAACCTCCGCCATTATTCATCACCCCCTACCCCCACCCCCTCCCTCACCCCGTCCTTCTCCTTTCTTCCCATGGTGCCGTTTTTTTCCTTTCCTCGAGCTCGTCTCTTTTTCCCACCCCTGCAGGGTCTCCACAGAGCTGCTTCCTCCTCGCCTCACCCGGGCTAATTTAACGCCTCTCTCTCTCTCTCTCTCTGTGTCTCTCTCTCCCTGCCTCGCACTCGCTTGTGCCAAGCCCAGGTGATTATCCATCCGCCCCCCGTTATCCGTTACCCCCCCCTCCTCCATTCCTCCTCCTCCTCCTCTCCTCGGTACCAACAGACCGACAAATCCCTCCCGGTGCTCCTTTCTCCCCCCTACCCCTCCTCTCCTCTCCTCTCCTCTCTCTCTCTGTCTCCTTCCCGCCAGCCATGATCCGTGGCGGGCTAATTCCCAGACGGTCTTCTTCCTCTTCTCCTCCTTCTTCCTCTTCTTCTCATCACCCTCTTCCTCCACCACCTCCTCCTCCTCGCGGGCCCGGTAAGTAGCAGCAGCAGCAAGCGCCGTCCATCTTCTCGTTTACTCCTCCTCTCTCTGTCGGACTGCATGCTGTGTTCACGGTATTTACCGCTCGTTATCGAGTCTGGCTATTTTTTTTTTTTTTTTTGATTGACCCCCCTCCCCTCCTCCCCCCCACACTCACCCTCCCCTCCTTCTTCCCCTCCCTTCCCTCCTTCCTTTTCCTTTCTCGTGCTGTGCCGGAGGGGGGTGAGGGAAGGGAGGAGGAAGGAGGGGAGGTGTTAATGTGTCGCGTGGGAGAGCCGTTTTCCCCCCTCGCGGCCGGTGGCCACCATGACCTTCTGTCGGAGCTCGCGCCAGCCCGGTTGACCAGACAGGGTAATTAGTTACGCCTCGGGGGAGTGGGAGAGTGGTGGTGGTGAGGAGGGGGGGGATGTTGCGAGAGACACACACACACAGGCTTGACGCACACACACTGGCTGCGCACACGCACGCAGAGCAGAGCGCACGGACACACACACACACACACACACACATTTGAGGCTGCGCACATTCAATTCTTTTCACATAGACACGCACACACACACACACACACACACAGGCACACACACACACAGGCACACAATTTCAGTCCCTTTCTTTCTCCACGCACACACATTTCCAAGCTCACACGTTTGCAGCCCATTTATTCTGCACACGCTCACAAATGGCAATGACTCCTTTACAGTTGGACCCATTTGTGTGTGTGTGTGAGTTTGTGTATGTGCACACCGAGAGGTCAGAGGTCACTTATAATCAGATTATTCCACCCTTTCTGATATTTCAAGGCCTCTGCTTGGACCTGAGATCTGCCTTACGTGAACTTTTTTGCCTATTGAGTGCCCTCCATGGAAGCATGGGGTCACGACCTGGCCTTGAAACAGACGCTGACGAGCTACAAATAGTGACCTCGGTTCACTTGATGTCGGATGTTGTGGTGTCCCTGGTGGGGATTCGGCGCTTGCTTGCTCAGGGGCACGTCATCACCTGAGGAAAAGGGAATTCCACAAAGGAAGCTGAAGAAGAGGAAGATGGCAGCTTGTTCTTTGTTTCCTCTTTTGTTTGCAGCCTTGTGTCATCACCATCTCCATATAAAAGATAAGACGCAGCCACCGTGATGTCACCAGGTAGTTTGTTGGAGCGTTTTGTGTGCTGCCATCATGGTTTTTGAAACCAAGTGAGCTGTTGATGCGATGATTTGAGTTGATCTTATTCTCGACTAAATTTCCTTCCTTCCTAAATTCATTAGGAAGGCATTAGCCGAGGTCAGACATCGACTTAGAATCAGACTTCTACACAGTTAGACTTCTTTTTGCAGGTATGAGCAGTCGCCCCCTGCTGAACCTCAGAGGGAATGCAGGCTTAAGGGATTTCTTCACTGGATTTACTCCCAAGACTTGCATTTTGTTTTTTGTTTTTTTCAGGTTTTCTCTCCTGAGATGTTAGCTGACCCCTCGCTTGCCCTCACAGGATAGTCGGTCTTTCATGTCCTCTGACGGCTTTACTTTCCAGGTTTATGGGTCACATTAGAAGTGAATAACTGAGGGTAATGGCCTGCAGACTTAATAGACCAATCAATCAGCTGCTTTAAAATACTCTCTGTAGATTATTTGTGGGACTAAAACCACAAAAAATCTTGTTGCTGAGCCTGAAAAAGATGATCCACGAGAGTGAGGGTTTTCTTTATTGAATGCAGCACCTTCACCGGCCTTTTCTTTTTACTTTCAGAGCAAAACGTGGTGACCACGCAGAACTAACTAGCTTCCTGTGCAACAAAGCCCACCTGAGTGTGTGTGAGTGAGCGTGTGTGCGTGCACTTATATGTATATGTGTGCGTGAGGTCATGTCGGGCATGACTAGTGGCGTGTGTGTGGAGAGTGACCTCTCCTCGATGCTCCAGAGAAGCTCAGCCCCCTCGCACCATCACCCGAATCACCATGGCTACAGCGGACAGGGACAGGTGAGTTGACGTGTAAACTTTTGCATCCATGTGGGTCTCACAGTGCAGGGCTGGAGAAGGAGCAGGTGAAGCGAAGGTTAAATCAAATTAAATTTAGAAGGTTACTGTTGAAACCGCCCTTGGGTCATTAAGTGTTGGCATGCCAAAAGCTCAATTAGATCATCCAGGTAGGCATCAATTACAGAACCCATCGCTGCTCTGCTGCGAGGGCGCCGATCTCAGGGTCAGCTAGTCGATTGTTCGGTCAATACGCTTTCTCATTAGTCCAATCCACTGCATTACTTTCAAAGAGTGAAACAAGCCTTTTAAGGATTGATCCATTAGCTGTGAAAATGACCCCCACATTTTCACAGCTGGGGTGACTGCCAGCTTAATTAACGCTCACATTTACACAACTTTTACTTGTCAGTTTCCTTCATGTCACTCTGCTCCAGAGAATACAGCGACGGTGTGGTCAGACCAACTGCAAAATAAATGTTTCCTGCAGTGAGACGACAGACGAAGTCTAGGCAAACTGATGCAAATTTGCATATTAAAATGGATTTACTACGAAGACAGAACATGGTACTGTTCATTCAAACTATAAGTTGTACTTTGGAATAAAGTAGCTCTTAGAATGGCTCTTATGAACAAATGTTTGTAGACAAATAATATAGATGAATAAAACTGCACTGGTAAATATAGTGGATATTTCTTTGAGAGCTTTGAAGGCCGAAAACTAAAACAGAATAAATACAGGCAGAAAAACGTGGAACAGATCTGTGCAAAAGTATTTGCTTCCTTCCAGATTTCGTAGTGATTTGCATATTTGTCTCGAATTTTTTAAAATCATGAAACAAATGTCAATATTAGACAAAGATAGCCTGAGTAAATACAAAATACAGTTTTTAAATGATGGTGTCATTTATTAAGGAAAAAAGCTATCCAAACCCACTAGGCCCTTTGTGAAAAAGTAATTGTTCTCTAAACAGTACCTGGTTGTTCCATCCTTGGCAGCAAGGACTGCAATGCCAATGAGTCTTTCGTGTCACGGTGGAGGAATTTTGGCCCACCTTTACTCTGCAGAATTGTTTTAATTCAGCCACACTGGAAAGTTTTCAAGCATTAGCAGCCTGTTTAAGGTCATGCCACAGCAACTCAATCTGGACTTTGGCTAGGCCACTCCAACACCTTCATTTCAGTTTTCTTGAGCAATTCGGAGGTGGATTTGTTGGTGTGTAGCCAGCCTTTAGCAGTCGTGATTAGGCGATGTCTGTCGCCTCGGTGGTTTCTTATATCTGAGGCTCCATTAACAGGTGAACCGCTCTGTCCTTTGTATTTTTTTAATTGATTATGGCTGGTATTGATGACAGTGATTGGTGCTATCTCCTGCAGGTGTCAGGCCTGGCTCCCATGCTGGACTACACCACAGAGATGGATCGTTACCGCTCCTCCATCGCCAGCTTCTACAAGACCAACGTCAACATGAACATGAACGTTACAAACTTCCCTCAGTCAGCCAAACTGGCTGCCCGCTTGGCTGCGGCCGCCCCCATCTTCCCTCCCACCGCTGCCAGGCTTGGGGCTATGGCGACGACGCCCTGGGGTTGCCACGACAACATGAACATGAACATGAACCACCCGGCGGCAATGTTCTGGGGCCGACCTAAACCCGTGGCGGCCACGCCGACGCACCACCCCCACCACCATCATCACCCCTCTGCAACGCCGGGTCACATGACCTCCTCGCACCCCCACAGTACCAGCATGCATCAGAGCAGCAGCAGTGGGTCGGGAGGGGGAGGAGGTGGTGGGAGCAGTGACGGTGGAGGGGCTGAAAAACACGGACACACTGCCTCACTTCCTGTTTCACAGGGAACGGCACACCATCACGCCATGGCATCAAGCAACGGGAACTTCCTTCCTGGATACAGTGGCGGAACAGACTGCGGCGTCATGAACAAGCAGGGACACACCCACGCGGACATGATGGGCCTATCAGAGGGTGGCAGCTGCAACGGGGGAGGGGTTATGGGTGGCAGCTTCCTGGGGGGGCTGGGACTACCTCCCGGGGTCATTGTTATGGCAATGGGGTCAGCAGGGGGCGGGATCTCAGACGCTAGCAGCGCCTTTCAGATGACAGGCGGCCAGCGGGCACTAACGGACTGCCAGCAGCATGCCAACTCCTCCCCCTGCCCCTCCTCCTCCTCGCCCTCATCATCGGGCGTGACAGCGGCGGGCGTTTCCCTGTCGTCATCATCATCTTCATCATCCGGGACGGTGGCTAAAAGAAAGAGGAAGCGGTGTGGCGTGTGCGGGCCGTGCAGGCGGCTCATCAACTGTGGCGTCTGCTCATCGTGCCGCAACAGGAAGACGGGTCACCAGATCTGCAAGTTCAGGAAGTGCGAGGAGCTGAAGAAGAAGCCGGGGGGAGGAGGGGGGGTGCTGGAGGTGAGTGCATGCACGCACACGCACGCACGCACACACACATGCACACGCACAGCATTGGCTGGACGTTAGCAAATGTGTGTCTCATCTTTTCTTTCTTCTGTGTGTGGTGCATGTATTTCTCTGTGTGTGCGCGCATCTCTGTCTGTGTGTATGTGTGCATCTCGGTGTGCGTGTGTGTCTCGGTGTGTGTGTGTGTGTCCTGGCTCACTTAACCCAGATCACTGGCAGTGATGCTCGAGCTGGAAGGCATCGCTCACCCTGCTGAGTGTGTGTGTGTGAGTGCTGTGCAGATGGTGGGTGGTGAAAAGCGAGAGCTCGGTCCCTGCTGAGGTCTGGCAAGCCGCCAGCAGACACACACACACACACACACAGGCTGGCACACACACACACACACACACACACCAACACTGATTCACGGTGATAAAGCGGCTGGGCGAGAGGGAGGGAACGGCGAATATTTATGTGATCTACCACTGCTGTGTGCGTGCGTGTGTATAAGAGTGTGTGAGCGCAATAAGAATTAGTGGCGATCAATAATTCTTTGACACCAGCATTCGACCTCACTGATGACTCTATATATCTCTCTCCCTTTCTCTCCCACACACACACACACGCGTGCACTTCCTGTGGGAATCGCTACAAACTATCACTAATTATTCCCTCATCTGCACACATGTGCTGTGAGGACACGCGCTGAAACACTGAGTGCGTGTGTGTGTGATGGGAAGAGAGTGAATTAGCAGCCATAATCTTCCTCAATTACACGCTAATTGGACCTGTGGAGGCTAACGGCAAGTGACAGCGGCGTGTGTGTGTGTGTGTGTGTTACAAAGTATGTGAATGTTTGTGAGGGCAACTCTTTCTGTGTATGTGTGTGTGTGTGTGTGTGTGTGTCAGCAGGTGGTTTCACACTCTTGCCTCATTCTTTCTGCTCTCTTTGATGTCGACCTGACAAACTCTCAGCCTGGCACAAAGTTTACTCAGTGAGATGAACAGCAAAGCACCCTGGGTAGTTTTTTCCACCTTTCTCTGCAGCAGGATAACCTGTCAGAGCCCAGAGCAAACTGGCCACTAACTTCAAAGTGATTTCAAAACCAGTCAAAGCTGATTTCAGCACCCGATGCAACATATGCAAGGATATCATACCCCGCATATGTAGGCGACGTCACTTTTAAGAAGTCCAGTTTTGAAGCCTTAATTTCAACTTCATGTCCATTGTCATGTTAGCGGTTGTGGAGCTAGAAGTGACCATATTTGGATGAGATGATGTAATTGAGTTATCAGTTAACCGTGCTAATTAGTGAGTGTCAGCCAAATAAAGTCCAGAGTTTCACTGACCAAAACTGAAGCACAGACTTCTTCGATGGTCAACTCTCAGCAGGTAGGGTGACCACATGTCCGTCATTACGCAGAATTTATGGTTCGAGTCTAAGGATGGCCCTTCTATCTGTAGTGGCGCCAGTGTACAAATAAGTGGTACAACTGGTCTGTGGGCCATTCGTGCTTGTTTTGTTGTTGGTCCGTTAGCCAGCCAAAGAGAAGAGTGAAGTTATGAAATACAAAGAGAGATCATGGCAGCGGTGGAAACTTTTCATTGTTTTTCACACTCGGTTTCACTTCAAACATTTTTCTATTCACGGAGCGAGCACCACAGACGTGCTCCCATCCTGGCCTCCAAAATCCTAACTACAGATTGCTGCGGCAGATGACATTTGCATCTGCCAAATGCTAATTGGTTGACAAGTGGGTCAGAATAGGAAAGGAGCAACAGGAGTTCACCAGGAATGGGAGAACTGTGAAAAAAACCCCATCAAAGATTTAAAACAAAAACAAAACAAAACAAAAAACACAGCAATGCAACGATTATGCAGATTGAAAAATTATGCTTTAAGTGAGACTGCACAACATCTTAAACATCTTACAAAACCCTCCCACATTTTGACTGGTTCTGCACTTTTCTACACCTTCTTTTACCCAGAGCATATGAAGGAAAAGCTTTTTATTATAGTCACATGAAACTTAGCCAGTTCAGTACTGAGCTCAGATTTTGTTGAATATGATGGAAACCACCATAAAGGAAATGAAGTTGTAGTATATTCTGAGAAGTAACGAGTTGGCAACAGAGTTGGAAAAGTTGCATTGAAATATATTTGCCTTTTAGGAAGCTATATTAATCATCAGATAATTGCAATAAAAACGCAATAAAAAAGGCTCAAAGAGATCAAACAGTCCAAATGTAGCGGAGCTGAACCTGTGTCCCCAACCATCTCTCAAAGAGGCCACACCCCCCAAAATGCTGGGGACTGTTTCATTATTGGGGTCACCTTTTAATTTATATTAAAGGACTTGTTTTTACATGCTTTCCCTTTACAGATGAATACTTTACTTTGTGACTGGTGGCTCTACTTTCGACAAACCCTCTTTTTTAAGATTATCTCAGTATTAAACTAAACCAGTGATAGTTGTCAGTGTATCCACACAGTCAAAGAGGTCTGCTGTTAATTTTTCAAAGTTAATTTATATCCCAAACCCTGAATTATAATGAAATTACCCTTTATCACAAGGTGAAAAGACAGGAAATCTATATCGACTCCATGAAGTTCTCCTGGCAGCTTTTCAGAGGAAGGCAGAGTATAGTCGCAGCAGACCGACTTTGATCTACAGCCTGCATCACTGCAGATGTGTTTACCCACACAAACGGTTCAAGAAACACAGCAGAGACTGCGAGCCAGCGCTGACACTGATGTGATCCAATATTTACAATTTAACTAAAAAAGTCAAAGGTAAAAGACTAAGATTCAGGAAAGAAAGAGTAGAAAACAGACATTTAGGTGTGTATTTAATTTGTCATTTGGATTTTACTGTCAGTTTTCCTCTGTCTCACGCCACATTTTGTCTCTTATTCTTAGCGGCCTCCCTCTGTCCCAGCCAGTGAGGCATTTCGTTGGTTCTTCTAGCCTTCCCTCCGCCAACAGAGCCAAAATCTGGAGGCCTAGCAGGAAGTCACCATCATATGGACTGCAAAATCAGCAAAAGGACTACAACCTCTAGAACTGAAATCGATTCTCTGCGACAGGATTACAATTTCATACTGTGTGGATGACAGTTTGAGACTACAAATCCCACCTCAGCTGGAACAGGGAGCAGCTAGACAGAAGGAGAGGAAGAGGGGGCAGTTTGGTCATAGGCAACCGGACTTGGCCAATTGATGTGGTGATGCCATAATTGCATGTTTTTCGCAAGATTGTGTAAAGGTAAATTTATAAATCAATTCTTAAAAAGGCGCACACAGAATGTCCAGACTGTAGCAAGCTAACTGGCTAGAAGAGATACTAGTCTGTATTTGTACTGGCTAAACAAACTTGTTCCAGACCTCTAAATTGTCTATCACTTCTCCTGTTTGCTTTTCTTAACAAACAGTTCAGGCCTTGACTATTGAAAGGATAGGCTGCTAAGTAGCCACATAAAAATAATCTATAAATTCTGTAGCTCTAATCTATTACATAAAGATTTCGAAAAGCTCAGGTTGATCCATTGCAAGCTTGACTGGATGAACATCGAAACATTCTCTTACGGTTTACTCATAGAGTTGCAATCAATTCAAAGACTAGTGCTGGTCAGTCAAGCTGCCACTATGACTGTAGCTAGGGTGTTCTTAAAATGACATGAAATTGTATCAAAACTACATCTTTGAGGGTATAAGAAGTCTAACATCTACTGGTGAAAATGCAAGAGTATTGCCCTGTACCTCTACTGTTAGCCGTTCTTTTGTGTCAGATCTAATCCACTTTTTTTGGACTGATTTTTAGACTTTCTTTCATAGGGTCTCAGCCTTATAGGTAGGGTAAGGATCTTGGATGCTTCTCTTTTGCATCAAAAGCAGCCAGCTGTGGTGGTTTGAGCATCTAATCAGAGATTCCCTCTGAGTACCGTCCTTTGGAAGTTTCCAGTACAATCCAAGCTTGAAGGAGCCATGCAGATTGTAGATCCCATTTCAGCCAAGAGAAAATTGGGAACTCCCACGGGTAACTGAAAAATGTTGCAGACATTGGGAGAATAATACCCTGCATAGTTTGCTATCAATGCAACCTGACCCCGAAAAACAGAAAATAGATGCATGGCATCAAAGATCAATAAGCCAACAGCAGAGAGTGTGTTCTGTACCTGCTTTCAACAGTAAATGTTAGATTTGGGAAGTTGGGCTTCTTTGTAAGCTTGACCAGATGTTTTGGCCAGATGTTCTGGTCATGTGATTGCTCTGGCAAAGGCGGGTGGTGTTATCAATAAGGTAGATTATCCGTTTCAGATCCCAGTATGGACCTCAACATGAAGTTGACCTTAGCCTCGTGTAGCTCATGTAGCTTTGATTTAAAAATGTCTGAAAATAAAAGAAAAAAAGGAGGGGACAAGGCAATCAAAGCAGTGTTTTTGTAAGTTCCAGAACAGTCTTGACAATCTCATTCGCATAAACATGTATTAATTACATAGAAATCCTTTTAAGTGCCAACATTGTGACCGTTTTATCTATTTCCTCTAATGTGTTATGTAGCTTTTCTGTAAAGGTCGATCAAGTCCCAAAGTCCCAAATCCACACCAAAGGAAGGTAGTCTCTCCCAGAAGAAGAAAAGCCCAGTTTGTAGCCTAGGATTTCCTGTTGTTACTTATAGACATCATTCTGAAATACCAATATATGCCAGTTTGGTCCTGTTAAACTAATGACAATGGATTACTCTCACTGTAATCCCCCTGATAGTAGGAAAATCATGTAGCTAACATTACCTCACCTCTGACTGACCACCCACAGGAAAGAGCTATCTGGGAATAATAATCTTCGGTAAATATAAGAAATTATACAAACTTTAGTACCAAATGTAAACCAGTAAACAGATTTCATGAAATTCAGCAATCTTGCTGACAAACATATTTTGCTAAGAGAAAAGTATTATGTTAATAGTAACATTATTGCAAGAACACTTTGTGTACTGTGCAATGTTGCAACTTTTTTTTCTTTTTCCATAACACTTATATTACCAGGAAGTAAAACTCTTGAGATCAAACATCTCTTTCTGGCTTCCTGGCTTTTTGTGAGAGTGTCCTTATCCTAAACAGGGAGCATAAGTCTAGCCTGGTTTTCAGTTATGGCAATTATGATAAAACCATAGTTCTCAGACAAAAGCTGTTCAAACATGGGGAGAACATGCAACAGTGCTTACCACTGAAGCATCGTGCTGACGTGCTTTTACAGAAGACTGTTCTTGTTCTGGGTCAAGGTCCAAGCTCCTTAATCTGGATTTCTTTTATGAATAACATAACTTTAAGGTATATAAGCAGTGTTCACATAAACATCCAAGACATTACCAGTGAAAAGCTGATTGTCTGAAAGTTCAAAGTAAATAGAAAAAATAACTATACCTGATTAAATTGGCTACTCTTCCTTTCAGGGTGTTCAAATTCATGTGCAGCCCAACATGGCTTAGGTTGCATAGTGGAAGTCCTCCTCTAACCCCTCAGGACCCTGCCTCAGGATGTTAGAGCATAACTCTGCATTGACAGCCTGACCCCTGAGAGTGAACTCAGGGTGCACAACACACAGTTTGTCATAATATCAACTAGCATGGTAGTAGAACTCCTGATCTGACCTTTGAGCTTCAATTCTTCCACATTCTTCTTTCTCACAGTTGCACTTTTTGATTTTAGTACATAAAGAATAATTTTGGTCAGCTGTAGTCTTGCCGTCTTGAGATGCCCGATAATGTCAACAGAAGCCGTATATATGGTATATAGTTTGTGATCATGGCACAGATTATGTATCTTTGTGTACAGCCTTCACAATCTGTGATAAAACTGTCACCTGCTTCCTCTTCTTCTTCCTCCTCCTAGCAAACCACAAACCCCATTGTAGCCAAACCAGGAAGATTCAGGACTTAACCACAGAAACAATTACAGTCTGACCAAAACCGGATGACACGTTAACCTCAAAGGGAAAAAAAATCACCACAGAGAGGATACAAACTGACCTCAGCAGGACGTGATTCAGGACTGTTATTAAGGACTACAACTTCACCACAGTAGGACTACCACATCACTGTTATCTGTCTCTTCTGTCTACCTCCTCCTCAAGAACATTAAAGGCACCTTGACTGATTCTTATTGGGCTCTGTTCATGTTGGTACGACATGATCTGCTTCTTAACTCTCTAGATGGTCCGGAGCTGATCTGTCTCTTGTGGAATCTGGTGTTTAGATTTTGTATTTGCAAGTGTACTCTGCTGTCTAAATGAGTCGTGAAATGTCTGAATTTATTTTATTTGTCTAGATTTAATGGAAAGTTCTCAGGGTGCAGTCACACTTCTGGTTTATATGAACTACAGTAGACTGAACACAAAACTCACTTTGTTGCATTTTTTTTACATATGATTAAAAGGTGGCAGTTGAAGGTTTGAAATTCCTGTCTTCACTAAAAGCTTAAAATGGCAAGATGCATTTTTAGAGAAGTATGGATCAGAAAATCTGCTCTCAAGTTACACCTCCAGTCCTGAATATTCAGATCTCTAAAGTTCGTATCTATGAGACCCCTGCCAGGACCTCCAAGAGAGTTCAGAACCAGTTTCTCTGTACTTGTATCTGGGCATATTGTACCACACATGGTGACCAGTAGGATCCAGAACAGGAGAACTCACCTGCAGTTTATTTGTGGCACAGGGACTCACCTTTGGATCATCTGGAGAGCTCTGAGGTTCTGAGTATAACTCTGGGACTAAAAGGAACCGAACTGAACAAAAAGATCAAATCAGAACATTCCACACAAAAAAAATAACGTTATTTCCAACACGTCTGTAGGCCATTGATAACATGCCCTATGAGACTTTGTGCATAAAAACCTTTATTACTGTTAACAATAATTTGTCTTATAAAATGATTGGATGGCAGAATCCCCAGCCTTCTTAAAGTCTTATTTTGAAATATTATCTTCATGAATGTTGAGCAATCTGCCATCAGCAGACCTTTGATATGCTATATGGATGAAAGTACTGGGCCAACCACATATTAGGAGCTGCTCGACCATGGAAACCTATGCCATGAAGCTTCTGGTGCCTTTTTTTGCTGATGCTAGAGGCTTACTCTCTGTAATGTTTAAATTTTTGTAGAGACACGCTGCATGGCTAGGTGGTTGATTTTATACACCTGTGGCAATGGAACTGAAAACACCTGAATTTACTGATTAGGAAGTGTGGCCCAGTACTTTTGTCCATATGGTGTATCTGGAAACAGCCAAGAATGTTAGCCATTTCACGTTTTCTGGGTTGGATCACATAACTTTTAGATTTTCATTATAACACACTCTTATTACATTATCACTTATCATTTATCTACTCAGTAGATAAGTGATTTGTAAATAAGAAAGGAGAACATTAACCCCTGAAATACATAAATGTGATTCCAGCCAGACACTATAAAAAGGTGGATGTAGATACTGTAATGCCATCCACTGGTTTTTGAAATCCTGGGAAAATTATTTCTAAATCCTGAGTCACGCTTGTCTACAAATGGTTCAGCGACCTGATTGCAACCACCTGCTGCTAGGGAAAAAGTATGTATTCCCCAACTGGTTAGCAAAAACGTCCTTGTGATCGCTTTGGTCACTGGCAGATTGCAGTGGTCAGAATTTGGATGAATGTGACAGACTTGTCTAGAAACAGTGGCCAGTTACCGTCCGAGCTACAGTTAAACTGAAAAAAGTGATGCGAACCGGAACTGGATACTATTTGCCTTCATGGAACAGAACTTTTACTTTAGAGGCAAACATTCTCCCTTTCTGGTTTGCTTCAAACTTTTTCAAGTTTTACTACCCTAGCAGCCTAGCAGCTAGCAAGTATTTGCAAACAAACATGAAAAACTTCAGTCAACTGTGGAATTTGGTAGCAACCAAATTTAACATCAGGAGGTTTTTGGTGGTGGACCTTTTTTTTTTTTGCAACAGATTACACCCAGTGTGCGGCACAAACATTGAGGAACCACTACCAACTAGTTGGGAAAAATACATTTCCTTAGCTACCAATACAGCAAAATTGGTTGTATCACATCCGACACTGCAGACAACTCTCGAGCAAAGTGTGCATGACGTCACATAAGAAATTTCAACGGGACCGTAAGTCTTTCTGCAACCCCAGCTATCACCATCTAGTGGCTTTCAGATAAATTGCAGTGTTTAGGTACCTGGGCATTGGCTTCATTTTTCCAACCTGAAAATACATCCGTGTTTTATACTATGGTCCTGTCTAGCTGATCAGTGCTTCGACGAAGTGGTCTTTAGGTGAAACACAAATACTGAACTATATTGTCTAACACTATATTTGTTGAATTTTACCAGAAAGAAGAAAACTGATCCTTTTGTTCCACAGACCGCAAGTCCAAAAATTCCGATTTAATAAAGAGAATCTTTATTAATTTTTCATTATTTCAAAGAGCACATATTTGTGTTAATTTGTTGCAAACAATCTGACATCATCAGCATATAGCCATGTAGCTTTACGCTCACTGCATCCTTCTGTTATTCCATAAATATATGAGTGTGATGCCATCATGTTTGCTTGCTAGTCAGAGCAACAGTACCTGAGAAATCTGGCGACAGCTTCTTGTAATAGAAACTGGCAGTAAAATATTTCAAATGTTTTATTCGGACATTCACGTCCATAACAGACTGCACCATTAGTAGGTCAGAATTTCAACTTCAAAGAAAATGTCTCGATAATTACTGGATGACTTGGTGTTAAATTTGTACAAAGATTCAGGTTACCCGCTTAATGATTCCTGTTAGTTTGTTTGAGGCCGGTTTCAGTTACTACCATCAGTCTGTCTAAGTTTCTGCACCTGCCGATGTGTTGGAAATACCGATTACTTTTATTTTGACGTAAACCTGTCTAATTTATTTTTGGAGGAAAATGTTCCGTTGCCTCATTGTGGGAATCAAACATCCCCTTTTTCTCAGGTTGGCTGAGGTGTCGAAGGTGTTGAGGGGGGGTTTGAGGAAGGAAGGGGTCGTTTGTTTTGTGTGTCTGTCCTCCTCCTCATGTATTCTGTCTCTGTGACCTCCTCATGCGCTGAATTATAATAAAGCATTTCAAAGATTAGCTGCGAGTGTGTGACAGACACGCAGTGGATGTCAGGTGATTGCATCATACAGTATTGTTTGTAATGATGTGTGTGAGAGGGAGAGTGAGAGAGCTGGAGGGGAGGGGGGAGAGTGAGAGCAGGCATGAAAATGAACAATATGTTTTCTTGTGTTTGTGTGAAATTCTCTGCCAGTGTGCTGCTGCCACAAGATGGAAGCTGAGTGTGTGTCTAAGAGTGTGTATGTGTGCGCGTGGGCTTGTCATCTCAGTAATGGTGTTGCTATCAGAAAAAGAGAGAAAGACTGAAAGGCTGGTTGTCCCTGACGACGGTGTTCCGTGTTGCCTAGCAACAGCGCTAACAATGGCCCACCACCAGTGTTCTAGAATGTGGGCGTGGCCTGACAGATAGAGAGGGGTTGAGTGATAGAGGAGGGCACTTTTCTCTCAGCAGAGTTTTCAGCCCATTAATCCTGTGATAAACAGCTGTGACATAAATGATTGATGTTTATTACAGTCTGTCGCAAATCTGCGAATAAAGCAGCTTTCCTTAAATCTGCCAGAAATTTAAACAAACAAACAGCATGCAAAACGAACACCATTACACAAAAAGAGATGACAAATATAAAGGCACATCCAGAGCTTTAAGAACCACTTCGTGCGTATGCAAAAAACAAAAATAAAAGTCTTTAAAACTCTGACGTGAATAAAATTCTGCACATGGTTGAGGCGCAAAAGACATGGTATGTTGAAAATGACCAAATCCAAACAAAAATCATAATAATAACTGCACTATTGTACAAAAAGTCTTGATCCACTCTTTGTTTCTTTATTTGCAGATAGGAAATTAGGAATTAAAAAGGTAAAAAGGTATTGAAGAAAATATATTTCTAAAGTTGCTACTGACATGAACTTCTCACCAAAGTCAGCTGAAAAAGCACATTTAAAGTTTACTGAAGAACTTTTAGACAAGGCTGTGAAATACTGGGAGAACACAGGACGACGAACAACCAGGGCCATGAAGAAATGAGGGTGGACATTTCAGCAAGATGATGATCCCAAACACAGAAAGGAAACACTCAACTGATTTCAGAGAAAGGAAATAAAGCTACTGAGCAACCTGACCTGAATCCAATTAAAAATCTATGGAAAGAACTAAGGCTCAGAGGTCATTGGAGCCCTTTAGGATTTGAAGACTGTTTGTTTGGAAAAATGGCCCAAAATCACACCTGAGCAATGCATGCGACTAGTTTCTTCATACACTAGGTGTCTCAAATCTGTCACCATCAAAGGCTTTTATACGAAACATTAAATAAATTTCAAAAAGCTTGTTGAATACTTTTCCCTGTGTCATTTCTCATTATTACACACAACTGAATTTATGGAAATCTATTCATTTTGTTTATTCATTGTTTGATTTCTTTGTATTTTACCAGCTGTAGATGCAACAATTTACGAAAATGTCCTAACATACATAGAAATACACTATATAAGGCAAAAACAGAGTTTGTTCAATTCTAACAATGTTAAAAGTTGATATTTGGTGTGACCAATTTTATTCTTCAATACAGCCTGAACTCTCTTAGGCCAGCTTTCACGTAACTTCTATTCAATGACTGATAGTGTGCCACTGTCTGTTTTGTTTTCCCTTTTTTTCATCCAGGTATCCTTTTGCTGCATTGGTAGTGTTTGTGTTGATCATTATGCTGCAAAATTAAACCGATCAGATGCTTTCCGCACATTATTGCATGGCGGATCAAAATCTCACTTTATGTTTTTGCATTCATTATTTCATCAATGTGAAACAATCACCAACACTACTGACTGATATGCCGACTCAAACCATGTACTCCATAAAGTATAGCAACGATATACAGTGGTCCCTTGTTTATCACGGTAAATTTGACAAGCTGAACGCATTCTGTACTGTACAGGAGACACGGTACGAGATTGACTGACAATGGTCTACAGCTAATCAGGATGCAGAACACAATGCACTGTGGGGGAAAAAAAGGCATGTAAAATTGTACAAAAATCAAAAATCAGCGAGATCTCACGAAAGGTGACCCGGGTTATAGCTATTCCTTCCACTGAGACCATTTCTGGTGAAGGTTCGGTGAACAGGTCACCTGCAGTGCCATCTACAGGCCCAGTAAAGTCACCTTGCCTCCTTAGGTGAATTCTACTAATAAATTTCAACTAACAACATTAATTAATACCATTTGGTAATGAAAACACCCATTTGCATTGAAACACAATTTAATTATTTGGTTCACATCAGTTTAGTGCTTCTGCAGCAGTCATGATAACCAGCATGACTGAGGAGGACACTGAGCAGGTGGGCTTGTGCAGGACAGACTCTGAAAACAAAAACCCTCATGTCTCTTTGAAACTAAAGAGAGGTCATTCATCAGCTTGTGGGACTAGTTTTAAAGGATGACCCTACTAAAAAACTGCAAGACAAATGGAAATGTGGTGTCCTAGTGTGTGGTGCATTCACTGATCCAGTTCTGCACCAAGTTCTCCTGTTTTTCTCCTGCTTTGCCTCTGCAACTGAAGAGAAATCTCTTTGCACTTCTTTAACTGTGGATATATTTCTCTGAGTGTATTATGTATGTTTGTAAATGTGCGTACTGCGGACTTCGTTTTTTTATGGAAAAGAAAAGTGACTTAAACCAAACTGTGCCCTGTCAAAAGTTGGTTGCCTGGCCAGTTCACATATTCTGGCACCTACCCTGGCCAGTTGCATCTCTCAGGTCCTGATTCAGGTTTATTTTTTTGTGGGGGAGGGTTGTTTTTTTCCCCTGTACTCAGGAAAAAACTGCAGCCTTTTTTGTTTTGTTTTTAGGCCTACAACCTCTTCTTTTATCCTCCACTTTTCTTTTTTCCTAAATTTCTTTGAAGGACACACTGGACATAATGCCAAGATATGCCAGGTTTGCAGCTAACAGCTCTTTGGGAATCACTTTGGTGGTGCAAAATACTATTTTTATGCATGTTGGCATTCTTCATGGATTCTTCAAGAAATGGGAACAAATTGTGTTTTTGTGGCATTTTTTTTGGCTAAGTTTTATTTTATGTGTTAAACTGCTAAAATGATGGGCCAACTCATCTCCCATGCGACATATTTATTTTTCACAGAAAACTGTAGAAAAACAGAGAAATGGCAGATTAATCAGTTCTTCCAACGTACGGGCTGTACGCTGCCTCTTCACACTATGGAGTTACACTACTTCTAGTGCAGATGACATTACTTTTCCTAAACTTATAGTTTCATAGTTACACGCACCACTTTTATGAACTGCCTAAATCACAAAAATACATAACATATATTTTAACATGTATTTAACATATTTCTATAGCATTCACCCTTGATGAATTGAACATACAGCAATTTTCTCTTATTGTGGAAAACATATTAAGTGTGACTTTAACCCAAAAATACCTGTATGAAAATCAGACTTTTGGTCCAGGCTAACAACTGGATTAGCACAGGCTAACAACTGGAAAATTACCTCTTTAGTTTAACATTGCCACACTACAAGACATTTATCATCAATCGCCACTGCTGTCTGTCACTTTTATAAAATCTGCCACCCAGCTTACCTGTAGAAAAACAGAGAAATGGCAGATTAATCAGTTCTTTCGGCGCGCGGGTCGTACGCTGCCTCTCTTCACTACTCACTTACACTTCTTCTAGTGCAGTGTCAGCTACCGAAGCGTACGACACGGAGCGCCCTCTGCTGGCGCAACTTATATGACAGTAAATTGACATTAACAGTGGCCTTACCAAAAGAAAGTGTCTTTGGGCATAAAATAAAATGGGGGGGGGACTATTTTCATGTCTTTATCTTTATCATAGTGCCACCTATGTGCAGACACAACACAGGTTCATCCCTTTTTACGCCTGTATGATTCACAGGTTAGTTGCTTACCAAACTAAAAACATTCTTTTGAAAGTGGTTGTGTACAAGGACTGGACTGAGAATGAGTGAAAAAGCAGCCAATGGAGAAACCTTTGGAAGACCTTCAGAAAGCCTGGAGAAAAACTGCTCGAGACGACTTTAAACAAAAAGAAACATGTAAAGAAATGAGGGGTGGCTCAAGACTTTTGCACAGTATCTTTCAAAACAAGACTTTACAAACTGTGAAATTGTACTTAAAAAACAACTTCATATTTATGCTGTGCAAAGACATGAAATCCACTTCTGAACAGTAATTTTATGGGTTTTCAACAGGCAGTTTTATTTTGAAATTTAAAAAATGTTAATGCAGCGTTATGCTGCTGTCTATACTGTCTGAGGTTTATTTAAAATCTTTCACAGCATGTTTTCCCGTCTGGATGTGAATGCTGGGAAAGACGCTGTTTTCCACTCATGTACTCAGCTTTTCTTTTCTTTAGGTGTTTTTGTACAGCTCATCGTGTCCTCTTTTCTCCTTTACGCTCCTCACTTTCTTCGACTGTAGTAAGGAGTTGGCATTGATCCATCACAGTGTGTAACTGTGTGTATTTAACAGCCATTTAGTGGGACCCCAGTGGCCTTAATTAGTGTGGGAGAACCTCTGTCGCTGGCTCAGTCTCTCTCGGGGCTCATTATCCCTCTTAGTGTTCTTGCTCTCTTCTAAGGGCCAGTGAAGAGGAGGACACGGAAATTGGGAGGAAGAAGGAGAAAGTGAAAGATGAGGATGTGGTGAGAAAGTGATGACATGATGATGAGGAAGAGGAAAAGGGAGAAAAAAGGCACTCTTCTGGCTCCATCTGGTGGTGAGAAACAAACTGCACTGACTTTTCTGTTACTTTTTTTCTTTTAAAAATGTAAATCACAGAAAAACGTTATTTTTTCTAACTTTATTAAATGATTTGATGAGACGGGCAATGAACTGCAGGGCAAACTGATCCACTAGTCCGTCACAGTGAAGGGATCTGGAGGTTCTGTCACTGTTGAGTCCACTTATCCCCTTAGACTGCAGCCTGAGGTACTACCTGTATCTGCATGTGGTTATTTTCATGTCAAATAAATTATTATTTTTAACTGAAAAGTTTGGAATCATGGATTTAAGTGGGGAAATGTTCCTATGATGAGTTTCTGGGCTCAGCCTTAGAGAGAGAATAGCTCAGAGAACTGCTGCTGCTCCACATCAAAAGGAGCAAGCTGACTAGGATGCCTTTCTGGGAGCCTCCTAGCTGACGGGTTTCGGATATGTCCAACAAGGAGAACACCCTGAGGCAATCACAAGAGAAGCTGGGGAGACGATGGGAGATTCTCAGCATGACAATGATCCCAAACACACTGCCAGTACGGTAAAAGCCCACCATGATACAAAAACACAGTGAACCACTATCAGTCATGGATTTTCTGGAGTTAAGATATTACTGATGAAGTGTGGGCTCATCCTGACAGAGAACATAACAAAAGACAGAAACATCTAATGTAGTGCTTTGAATGTCCTTCAAGAAGCCTGGAGAACTAGTCCCGCAGACTACTTAAAGGAATTACAAGAAAGATTTGTTAAGGGAGTTCCGGCTGTGTTGAAGAATAAAGGTGGTCATACCAAATATCGACTTGCAAGCTCGTTGACAAACTCTTGCTTTTGCCCTATATTTTTTGTTTTCATGTTTTCCAAGAGCTACTACTCTGAAAAATAATTAATAATTAATTTATTAATATTATTTATTAATAATTAATAAATAATCTGGAGAGGCCACCTACCTGTTAATCATAACAATCACACAGCTACAGATACATTTTTCCAGTATTGATAAATAAGTTAATAACGCACTTAACGTACTCTGTGTATATAATGTCTGTAAGCAGCCATTTTATATTCTTTTTCATATATATATTTATAGCTAGGCTTAGCAAATTCATTGGGCCACTTTTCACAGAAACCAAAGGACACAAATATGATGCCTTAATGCTTTGTAATTTCAGAATACATTACCTGGTTATGTTTAGACCAGTGGTTCTTAACCTTGTTGGAGGTACCAAACCCCTCCAGTTTCATATGCGCATTCACTGAACCCCTCTTTAGTGAAAAATAAAATGTGATTTTTTTCAAATTCAAGACATAGATATGTTCTTTACTGGTGCACAAGATGAGCCGTGCATGTCACGGCGGAGGCTCTGCCGAACCCCTGAGACCGACTCACCGAACCCCTAGGCTTCGATCGAACCCAGATTAAGAACCACTGGTTTAGACATTAAAAATAACTTTTAAGTTAAAAAAAAATAAATAAATAAAAAAAAATAAAAAAATCCCATGGTTTGGCCTCAAGTAGCACAATTACCACTTCTTTGCCTTCATGATGATGATGCAACTTTAGACCAGAGATGCGTTTCCTGTTGAAACTACAAAGTCTGTTGACTGGTATAAAAAGCAAAAAAAAAAAAAAAACCCAACCCAAAACGCAATGATTCGTGTCCGTGAACACGAACACACAGGCGGCTATTTGTGACTTTATCCCCCCACATTTTGCTTCTAAACTGGGCCAGACTCAATTAGGCTTGGCTAATCTGAATGTGAAAAAATAAAACCCCAAACACCCCCCAAAAACTTTTTTTTGCTAGCTTGGGAGTTGTGATGGGTTTTCGTGTTTTTTTTGTTTTGTTTTGTTTTTTTTAAATCTTATGTGAAATATGTTCCATGTAAGTTTGTACTTCATGTTTAATGTGAAAATAAATGCAGCCGCCCTTTTCTACAATTCCCCTGTGGGAGAGGAGTTAATGATTTGGAGGTCTTTGTTTCTTTTACCTTTCATTGTCAGACACAACACGGGAAGAAAGCGGTTACACTTGGAAAAAGTGTAACCGGTTTGAAAACAAAAAAGAAAGTAAGACCCATTACCACGATAAGCTAATGTCACGTATTTTAAGCAACGTAACCCCCCCCCCCCAAAAAAATAAAATAAAAGGGGGGGTGCAGCGCTCAGCTACAGGATAAATCCAAATTCCGTTCAGATATATGATTCAGAAAGCTTTAATGAGTCATTACTTTCTCCATCAGTTTTACAAGCCAGTGCCAACATTGTTCATACATTAGAGTAAAAAAAAGAAAGCACTTTTTTTTTTACATTACTGTAAAACTGTAAAAGATTTTTTTTTAAACCAAACTTTTATTCAGATTTTTTCTTTTTTTTTGCACACAGAACATGTAAACGCACAAACATCCACTCACTTACACAAGCATGCGTCCGAGTGTCATTACCAGATTCAGTCATCATTCCCCTGAAAAGGCCAGTTTTGTTCAGTTTTACACCTTGTCTTTTACTTTTAGTCTAGAGCTACCTGTTTTGTGGACTACATGTGATTGAGAGCTCTTCACTCTGGACTCATCCTTACACGTTTTTTTTTTTGTTGTTTTTTGTTTTTTTTGTTTTTTAAAAAAAAATTTCTTAAGCAGTTGGAACATGGAAAAAAAAAACCCAACCAATGGATAGCGAGGTTTGGAGGGGTTTCACCCGCTTGCCTCAACAATTAAAATAATAAAAGCAACACAAAATTAAAAGTACATGACAGTGCTCATGTCCAAACAATCAATTTATTGGTGCTGCCTCAAAAAACAAGTTTATTTTGAAAATCAGTCACTAGGAATGTGTTTGTACTCGAGTTAAATTCTAAATAAACACAATTTTATAAATGGTTCATGAAAAATGATGCCAAAACTATAATGCAACAGTTTGTCCCTGACATTTATTCCGAACGTTTAAATCTCTAATTTCATCGTGTACTACGTGGCGGAGCGTTCGTATGGGTGGGTGTCAGTGGTGGAAGTGGAGTTATACTCCGAGATGATGTGATTGTCCGTGTGGGGCTCAAAGTTCCTCTGAGCGTATTTTGGTGGTGGAGGCTTAGAGTCAGGGGGGAGGTTATGTTTTGAATCAGGATCAACGTGGTTGGGGGGCTGGAAGAGATTTGGGTCCATGCCGAGTTCTGACTTTCTGTGCGAGGCGTTGAAGGTAATGCTGTGTTTAGAGGGAGTAGAGGAGGAGGAGAAGGCTGTGTGGTTCAAGTTTCTGTCAATCAAACAAGACGAATGCAAGTTAGCAGGTGGAACAAGACCCACAGAGAGTGGCTTTCCCTCGCAGTTGACCACCGACACCGTCTCCTCGCCTGTCCGTCCTCCCGAGGCCGGACTGGAGGAGTGGAAGTCAACAGGATGCAGGTTCACGGTGGACGGCGTGGCAGCTGTTGTCGAACCAATTAGAGTCAGATTACTGGAACAGGGGGAGTTAGGGGGTGAGATGTCATTCTGAGTCCTGGAATCACTAACAGAAACAGGAAGTGATGTGTCGTGAGAGTTGACCCCTGAGTACATGCTGCTACCTGCCAGGGGCCCTCCAGCAGCACTGCTGAATCGATGGAAGTCAACGGGTGATGCCCAGAAGTTGGGAGTCTTATTCCTGCAGCCAGCGGAGGTAGAGTGAGCAGGAGCTGGCTTCTCTTTGGACCAGCCAGCAGCTGAGTGGAAATCAATGTCCGATGAAGAATTCACAGGATTTAAGTCAACGGGTGAGAGGTTGGAAGATATTCCCATCGTGCTCTCCCTGGTGGAATGTAAAGCTGAGGAGTTTAAGGAGTAATAACGAGAAGCCACGGGAGTCGATTCAGATGCAAAAGAAGAGGAAGAGGGAGCGACAGGAGGTTTGTGACCGGAGTGATCAAAGTCAGTTGTCAGTGCTCGGACTTTAGAGAGAGTAGCTGAAACGCTGCTCATGTTGGCCGGTTCGCTGTTCAGTGCCAACGTGCTGGTCAGATGTCTCTTCAGTGTAGAAATGGGCGGGATGGACTCACTGTCGTTGGGCAGCTTCACGGGCAAATGGGAGTCGATGGGATTCAAACTATGCAGAGTTGGTTCAGCAGAGGTGTGATCTGAGTGGAGGTCTTTGTTAAAGATAGGAGAGCGGCGTGGACTCCCAGCATCTTTGTGTTTTAGTGGTGGCGGCGTGTTCCTGTTGTATGACCGAACCGGGCTGGCCTGTCTGAGGAGCGGAGGGGCATCCCTCCCCTCCTTCCATTGCTTGAGTGGAGATGGCGAGTTTATGGAGGTAGCGTCCTGATTCTGGACCGGCGGCTCCTCAGGGAAAGTGGATTTCCAGCTGTCCTGCTGTTGATGAGCCTGACTAACGCCACACGGATCTCGGTCGCGCCTTATTTTAGAGTCTGAGGAGCAGCTGGCGTCAATGTCCAAAGGGGCTTCACGTTTAGGTGCAGCAATCCTGTCCAGGTCACTTAGGATGGAGGCCAAGAGGTGGCTGTCAGAGGTTGAAGCTTCAGTATGTCTTTTATGAAGAAGATCAGTCATTACGCGGGCAGCATCCTGCTCTCCCATTGGTCGAGAGCCCACGCTCACAGTGCCCGTGTTTCTGTGATTGTCGGCGTCGGGTGTCTTTAGATCAGTCGCTTTGATTGGTCCTTCTACTTCAACGTCCAGGTTCTCCACGTCCACCTCGTGATCGCTGTTGTCAATGGCGATCAGTCTAGCTGCCTTGGAACGGCCCGCCGGCTCTGTGTCCGACCCATCATATCCTCGGTCCAGAATGTCAACAGGAAGCTCTCCGATTTCAGCGTCCAAAACGCCGCTCACGCTGGCCGAATGCACCAATGGAAGCGGAGGAAGGTCTGAGAAGTCGACGGTCTGCTGGCTGCTGAGCGGGCTGCTGCTGATGCTGCCGCTATTTTTGTTGTTGGCGTCGTCGTGGGTGCTGTCACTGTCCAGGGTGATGATGACCGGAGAGCTGACAGAGAGAAAGACAAAGGAATAAAATTAGCACGAGTATAACAGCAACAAACCTCATCACTTGAGTCTTCTGTGATCAATAATGGTGTTCTTCTACCAAGGGATCAATACATAGATCAATCCCACCTGAAGTACATATTGTGGTAAAAATCTTAACGTTATTAAAGATTTTATTCAGAATTTGTGAGCATTTATAGCTTCATTAGTGCAGAAGATACCCACATGACATTTTTTGGACTGGTGAAAACATTTTAGCTCTGCAGTAAACACGAAACTGAGTTGGTGTCAATTTTTAGCAGAGGTTAAAACTGCTTTTCTTTCCTGGAAATTTCTACTGTACTGTACTTACGAAGCTTACAAATAATACATATTTAATCCTGTAATGTGTATCATATCTGACACATGAGTTTTGTGAAAAACCCAAATAAAATTTTTAAGAAACCATCTGCACAAATAGCAAAAATTATTAATTTAAATTAAAAATTGTATCTGCAAAATGATATTCATTTTCCTTTTTTTCCACTAAAAGGTTCAACAAACAGTTTTTTTGGCATTTATTTAATTGTTCAGGCTTTACAGGGTGAAAAACCTCAAATTTCGATGTTTTATTTGGGGAAATTGTAAAGTTCAGCCATTTTTTTTGTTATTAAAGTAACGTTTTGAACAAAAAAAGTAGATTCGACTCATATTATGTTTGCATCACCAGAAACAAAAATGAAATCAAAACAAGAAAATTGCAGTCTCTGCACCTACGTGAATGTTCCCCGCAGATGGCTATAATCAATCCCAAAATTCCCAGAGACAAACAAAATACCTGCTGTCAGATGATGTTAATGTTTACTTTCCGTTATACACTACAACCTGATGTTGACCCTTAAACAGCTGAACTCTCAACGCCACACTGCTGCAACCTTAAAAATTACCGTATTTTTCAGACCATCAGACCATAAGTTAAGTGAAACAAAACAGTCAGATAAGTCAAACTTCACTCAACTCATTCTTCTTGCTTCCTCCACTTCAGCACCATTGATTCACGAATGTTGAATTCTCTCGCAGCTAGGGATGGGTATCGTAACCCGGTTCTTGTTGAGAACCGGTTCCCACTGTTTCAATTCCTTGGAATTGTTTGCCATTTTTGCAAACGATTCCCTTATCGATTCCAGTCGCTCCGAATGACGTCACCATGTTGCGGAGCGTCATTTACCTGGCAGGAAACATGGCGTCTCAAACTCTAAAAAGTTTGGTTATACTTTACGAGAACGGATGACAACAGGGCAACTTGCAATACTTGCAAAGTAGATATTTCATTTAGAGGAGGAAACACTACGAATATGCAAAAGCATTTGCTCACAAAACACGCGATGAACTTAAATGAATGTCGTGTTTTTAATTCCGCTCCGGACTCGTGAATCTCAACCCAGCAGCAGCGGTAACGTTTGCACGTCCTCTCCTGTTAATGCAGCAGGTAAATAATCAAGTAACAGTGCATTATGTTAGCGCGATCTGCCTTATTACAAAACCTGCCATTACTGTGCATTTAGGTGACCATGATGAGAGAGACCAACAGAGTCTGGCTGGCGCTTGCTGGCAGTTGTCGCTGCAGTCTACCGGCATCTCCTTTCAGGCCAGGATAGACGAATGTCACCGAGCAGTGACCAAGTTTGTGGTAAAAGGCTTGCACCCATTTGCCACAGCAGATGCCCCTGATTTTCGGTAAGTGAATGTGTTTAATTGTAGGCAGGGACATTACTGGATATTCTTGTGTAATTGCTACAGAATAATTAATGTTATACTTTGTTATTGCTACAGAAGAATATTTATTTTATTATTTTACGTTTACAATTTTCCCCGGGGACCCTGTGACACCCCATTGAAGAGCCGTAGGCTGTGGATCTCTTAAGATCTCACTGTTGGGTTTGTAAGGCCATGTTACTCCTAAATTTCTATCTTGTTCAAAGAGAAGATATAAAACAAAGTTCTAAGCTAATCGACCTTAGTGTTCTCCTTTTTTTTAAAAAAAAAAAACAATCGATAAGAGAATCAATAAAGAATCGAATCATTAAACAGAATCGAAAATGGAATCGGAATCGTGAAAATCTTATCAATACCCATCCCTACTCGCAGCTGCTCTATTCCCATGTTGTTGCAGTATATTAATGACCCAAATACATGAATGTACTATTGCTGTGTGACTTATTACTATTACTTAAGGTTACTCGCCATACCAATACCAACTATATTTTTAAATCTTAATATAAAATAAGTAACAGTAGGGTGAACATTAGGTAAGGCTGCACTTTTTGCAGCGATCTTGTAGAAAACTATTCCGCGTGTATATAAAACAGGTCTGCGGCTCCGAACCGTAGTAAAGGGACCTCTGGCTAATACGTCAGGTTCCATGTCGGGCTCGTAGCCAAAAACTAGCTTAACTTTGTTGTCAGGGTCAACTTTGCTAGCAACAGACAGAGAGAGGCGTTGAAAGGCTGCTCCAACGGAACTTATTGTTTCGGAGGAAAACACGAACACAGAGTACAGTCGAGTCTTAATAGCCGTCAGGCACTCTTTTTGGCTGCAGTGGTTATTATTATATTTACATGCTTCCATCTCCCGTTTCTGGTCAGTGACAGCTCGTACTCCTTTCTCTCCCTCCCTCGCTCACAGACACATAACGAGTATGGCAGCCCATTCTCCCTGCAGCACGGACTACACTGCCCATGAGGCTACATTCTTTAACACTCTGCCTATTGCCTTCATATTAAATCATTTTTTTAATAATAATTTTAAACAATATTTCTTCACATCATTATGCGGGCCGCAAGTAGAGGTAACATAGGCCACGAGATTGAGACACAGGCATTAGAGCCTCTTAATGCGTGTTTTGTTTGGGTTTCCACTGGCGTGGAATTACTAAAAATAGAGAGGGCACAGCCTGACATATGAAACCGGAAAAGACCTCAGTGTAATCCATTTATATCAACAAAGTAACTGTATTCTGAATATCACCTTTTTAGACTGTAACGGAATGCAGTTACTCATATTTTGTATTTTAAATACGTAACGTTGGTACATGTATTCCCTTACTCCCAAACACTGACCACATCTTTCCTCCAGCTTTCATTGAGGACAAAGGAAACGTGATTAAGAGAAGACCCAGCAGATCACTTTTGGACCAACAAAGAAAGTAATATATCCTAAACAAACCAGATAAATACGGGCAGGAAAATCCATCTTCAGGCTGGAAATGTAGCAGCCTGTAATTTGTAAATAGTGTTTCTGTTCCCCGTCTGTGAGCAAAGTGTGATGCAGGGATTGACCAAGAGTAGATGTGTAACATCTCTCCATTGATAACTGATATCACCTGTTCAAACGGTACACCTTATGATGATCAACAGAAGTGTTTCATCACTGTGTTTTAATTTAAAATAACTGATTTCACAGTTAATAAGGTGACGACCGCTTCGTGTCTCAGATTCTTCTTTACGCGTTAATTACTATCAGCTGTATGAATTTATGTAACGTGCTAAAACAAAGCTTTTTTTCCTCCCAGCAGTGTGACACCTCGTACCTGCTCTGCTGAGCCTTGCGATGACGTTTCCGGCGCTGTTTGTGGGCAGGAGGCTGCGCCCCGTCGGCGGTGATGGTGCCCTCGTAGATGATCTCCACGCTGGGGCTGCGGTCTTGTCTGGGCCTCCGGCTGCTGCAGAGAGAGAGCATGGAGTGAGCAACTTCTGGAAATGTCATTGAAACACCTGAACTACAGGAAGCTATTGAGAGGTCTTCCTCATCTGTTGAGCTGAGCTGAGCACTTCAAAACCAAACAGCTGGTGAGATGTTTCAGCTGATAGTTTTAGAGTCAGGAAAGCAACTCTAAAAAAAACAGTAAGAGAAACAACAGGCGAACATTGTGTGCCATCGTTCTCATTGCTGAAAAGAAAATCCCAAACATTAATATTAGCTTGAGGTTCATTTAAACTTAAGAACGTTTAAGCAGCCATCACATCAAAATGTGTAAACAATGTTGCTAGGCACCGCTGGCCTGCGGGAATGCTTTTACATTAATATTGATGGGCTCAAAATCACATCCTCTGTGGTTCTAGGGTAAAGCGGTCAGAATTTTTTCCTTTTGGATCAGCTCAGGAAACATGAGATGCTGGGGAAATCATTTACATGATTTTGAAAATCACAAGAGGTCAAAACGATGAGAACCAACAGGCAACATCCCAGGTAGGAAATATTTTTTAGTTTCACCGTACAACCAGTGATGTCATGTCTGCTTGTGCAAGCAGCGCTTTGGGGTGGCTTCAGTTGGCAAAATAAATGTGTCAAATTACCGAAAAACTTGGTAGCTCACAGTCCACACTGTCCTGTGAGTGTAAAACAACCTTTTTGTTAATTTGAAGAAAATCCCCCCACCCACTGTGGATCCATTTAAAGAAAAAACAAACAAACAAAGAAGTCACTTTTCATTTCTTGTGTTATTATTGCCAAATTATTTGGGGGTAGCTATCAGGAGAGGTCTTTATCTTTAGGAAAAGCTGTAAAACTTTTAAAAACACAGACAGAAATCCAAAAGTTATCTCCTTGACTTCTGCTGCTGGCACTTTGTTGGAACTGGACGTCATTACTAACATTGACTGGGTGAAAAAACAAAACAAAACAAACAAAACAGGTTAAAAAGGCCGTTTACTTAAGGCCAGAGGCCACCTTTGTTCTCTCTTTATAGGCATAATGCCACGATAATCACCATTATTTTGGTCAATACTGTAATGTTGGCCATTTTATACAGATTTTCACAAGCATCCTGTACTAACTGAACATAAATACCGTATTTTCCATACTATAATGCACGCTTAAAATCCTTTAATTTACTCAAAGATTGACAGTGCGCCTTTTAATTCGGGGCGCCTTATGTATGAATTCTGGTTGTGCTTACTGACCTCAAACGGATTTTATGTGGTACACAGCGCTCAAAAATCTGACAAAAAATGTTTTAGTGTGACTTTGGTAATCTACGAAGACGCACTGCTTGATGGATTGTCAGAGCATTACGGCTGCCGTAGTCAGGAGCCTCGCGGAGTAATCCAGGTCCAAAACTCCGTCCACTTCAGGTCCCAAAGTCAAACGAACAATGCAGCATCACTGAGAGTTAAAAACTGTCTACATTCTTTCATCTTTAATAAAATGATCAGTGTTCCTAGTTTACCAGTTGTAACAATTGAGTTTAACATCCAGGCATCCATGAAAACAGAATTTATTAAATTTAACGGAGTTAGAAGTTAGCAGGAAGTTAGCTCGCTAGTTTCCATCTAAACACAATATAGCATGTTCTGACTGAGAGATTTCTGAAAAAATTCAAACGTACAGCTCTGCTAACACTTCCAACATAAATGAAGACAGAAAACTAAACAGCAGTGACGTTTGTAGGGTTACTGAAGTTGGACTAGCTGGTATATAATGATGTGCTATGTGATCGCTAGTGACACAGCTATGTTAGCATAACATAAACACAGCATTCATCCTTCAGCTTCACTAACTTTTTTCCACTCGATAAAAGTTAATGTGGGGGGCTTCCGGTTGGGCGCTATAGCAAATGGCTGCTTGAAAGTTTCGGCTCCTTGCCAGTTGGAAATAATCCTCTTGGAAGAATATTTAGACACAAAGAACAGCACCTAAACTTGACATGGATGGGGATAAACAAAAAAAGACCAAAGGCAAACCAAGCTCGGGACGGGAAAGGGGAGAGTTAGTCGAGGAAACTCGCAGCGGAGAGGAGAATAATGGCGAAGCTAGTCTCTTCATGCTAGCTATCTACGATGAGATCCGGGCTCTGAGGTCGGACCTTAAAAGTGAAATGAGTGAGTTTCGACTTTCTTTCCGCAATGATATGAAAAAGGAACTGAATGAGTTCAGAGGAGAAATTAACAAGAAACTTCAAGAAACTACAAAGGACCTAGAGGCTACCACGGCAAGGGTAGAGGAGGCAGAACAGCGGATAACCAAGATTGAAGAATGGGACACGGAGGTTAAGGAGGCACTC